>NC_060156.1:28966139-29000108 GCF_021292245.1 Micropterus dolomieu
TATTGGGGTTTTGGAATAATGGGCCGGCGCCGCTGAAATCAAGTTTAGCAACCTTGTAGCTAACATATTATGAATCAAGTGCACCTGAGAGGTTAAATATTTCAGTTGGACCCACCAATATTAAGCCAATGTCAGAAAACCATCCATGAGTGAAATTCCAAATAACCTTGAGAAGCTTAGTAGAGCTTATGACTAATAGATACACAGAGTGAGGCGGTGCAGAGCAGTTAAATAACAGGTCAACGCCCTGGCTCAGAATACAACCCGAGCAACTTTGTATTGTCAATACGATACTGTAAATTCTCACCAATTCAAAAAACCTGTGTTTTTAGTATTTTTCTAACCATGTTGAATTTAAACATTTAGCTTTCCATCTCTGTGTGAAAAGGTTAAAAGGTAGAGAGGTATGAAGAGGCTGGGGTTCCTGCAGGCAAGTACGGTACATGTGTATTTGTAGGATATACTATGTCACCCTGACAACATCAGCTGTGTCTATGGCAAATATCAAATTAGATGATCTCAGAGTGGGATGTAAAGGTCAAACAGGTGAATTGGAGTGATATGCGGCATCCTTTCCCATTCTAAAACAGTGAAGGCTGTTTCACATATTTCCAGATCAGATCTCAAACATAGAAAACCAACACTCCATTATTTTGTTGATGCGTATCGTGTTTTGACTGTTTTCATCCCCGACAGTAAGCCCAGTTTTACAGTGAAATGGTATGGCGTTTCTGAGCATCACTAAATGACTTTCTTGCACTCGTCTGCAGGGGCTGTCAGCAATTGACGACCTAATCACTGATCAGTCGAGCCAGACCACACAAGCCGAGCTGTCCACAAGCAGAGCGGAACAAATGATTGGGCTTGCTATTTCTGTGAGCAATGGACCATAAACATCTACACTCAGTCCTGAATGACCATCACCTATTTTATGTGTTGTGAAAAGTTGTTTTCTGGCAAGAACCAAGATATTTTAGCTGTAAGTAAAATATAGCTAAACATGAATGCTTCTATACAAAACATTGCATGTATAGAAGCATTGTAAAATTGTTCTCTGCAGTAGCCCTGAGATGCACTGCACTTGTATTTTAGAAAACTCCCAGAAAAGCAGCATAACAGAAAACACAATGGCAATGTACATACTAACAAAACAATAACCTGTTGTTTTAAAAACTGTAAGAGATAGAAGGGAGCAGGATGGCCTCTAAAACTAATTTACCTGGGATGGCAAGATTTGTAACTCTCTTGCTACCTGGACACAGTGACAAGGCTGCTAAATGTGTTGTTTCAAACTTTTAAATTAATTTTTCAGCTTGTTTGAAAATGAGTAATTAAAGAAAATGTTACATACAAGCTTACCAAGGCTTTTCTGAAGCCCTGAAAGAATGACATCTCATTGGGGCTCACTGAGGGAAAAAACAAGTGCTGTGCACCTCATCACTCTAAGAAAAAGTAATCCCACATCATCCAGCAATATGTTTTGTTCATAATGTGGAGGGAAAAAAATTAAATTGCTTCCAATTTTTGTGAAGCTACTGGGTTTTTCGAAAGTTTTGAATGTGAACATGTTTTGCAGTCAAAAGTAATGTCACAGTGATTTTTAAATGTGCTGTTAGTAGTTTTTTTTTTAGGTTACCAAAGGTTTTCAGGGGAAATGTTTATTTTCCTTTCAGCCACTGAAAGGCCATGTCAGTATTCATGATGTACAGCAGCTGGCAGGCTGGAACAGAAAGACAAACCAAACACTGCACTGGAAACTGTAGTCATTGTTCTGTCAAGTGCTGCTGAAGAGACCACACCATGCCTAAACTGAAAGAAATTACTTTTTAATCGGTTTTATGTGCTGCAGCAAGCTAGCTAAATAGTTTTTTTATTTAAAACAACTACTTTTATTTATTTCAGGGAACTTTGATTTTAGAATGCCACATTTATTTCCTGTTATATTTAAGCCTCAGAGACAGAGGGAAGTCAGTTTGACAACACTACAGGGAATCCAGTGCCCTGGACACCCTGCTCTGCCTCAACTTGCTGTGATTTATAGAGTTTTCTGATGGACTGATAGCCTTACTCGTTGCTAAAGTAACCGCCAGCTGCTGCTATTTGTAGCCGCTGTTACCTAGTTAGCCGTGCAGCTAGCTGTCCTATTAAGCCTAGTTCACACTACACGATTTTAAGCGTGGTTTGCCAATCTATCGGCAGTCGCCAGCCATCATGTGTCAACGACACAACTCATCGAGGCTAATGTCAGCTAGATATCTAGCATGTCAAATGTCTGGAGGAGTCGGCCGACTCGACATCCACATCCAGCCAAAGAGAGCAGGCAGCTGGCAGAGCAGGCGACTACTTTTTACTCACCTCCAGCTCTCTGTGTAGTTCAAACGATCCCTGCTACTTGCGTGTGCTAATCCAGTCTTTCACCCATAGGCCTATTTTTCTATTTTTATCTTTATAATGTCAAACAGCAGCTGTTTTGTGTGTTGTTTCACGTCATTTTATGTCATTTCCCGTCATTTCCCGTGTCACTCTTCACATTTTTCTTGACAAAACGTGGTTTGAAGACCAGCTGTCGGGTGACAGAGCCGTTGTCAGTTTGTGTAGTGTGTGACCCAGTATCACTGATGAGTCATGTAGTGTGATCCCCAAAACGACTTCAAGACTCCCATTACAAGACCGCGAGTTATGTAGTCTGTCAGAAATCTGCCGACGCTGAAAGTAAGGTAGTCTGCAAGAGCCTTTAGCTGACTCTGCCCAAGTGTTTGTGTTTACAGGGAATGCTGGTGGGGAGCGGCACCAGAATGGCACGAACCTGCTAAGAGCAACTACAAATAGCAGCAGTTAGCAGTTACTTTAGCAACAAGTAAAGCTATGGGTCCATCAGGAAAACTACCGGGATTTGAAGAAGAGCAGGATGCCAGGGGTGTTCAAAGACATTGTTCGGTCCCCTTTATTTGAATGTAATAGATGGAAATAAAAAGAGCTGGAAAATAAATGTGACATTATGAAATGAAAGTCTCTTCAAATAAAATTAGTCCTTTGAAAAGCCTATTTATTTATTTATTGAACTATATTGACTCATTTATATTTTTAGAATCAATTTATTTATATATTTATTGCCTCATTTATTTATTTCAGGATTTATTTCATAGGCATATTCATTTATTTATTTATTCATTATTTATTTAAATGGTATTCCATATAGGACAACATGTGTCTTTGTGTGTAAATTAAACAAAAATTAACATTAGCAGGAAAGCTAATGTCAGTTGTTTTCTGTATCTGTTATCTATAAAGTAAGAATGCTTTCAAAAATAGACGTGTTAATAGATTTATGTATTTATCAATAAACAGAATGCAAAGTGAGTGAACAGAAGAAATATCTAAATCAAACCAATATTTGGTGTGACCACCCTTTGTACTTCTCAGCGTTGAGGAGACCATTCATTCTGACCAAAGCCCCAACTCCATCTGCAGATATGCAGCCCCAAACTTGCAAGGAACCTCAACCATGCTTCACTGTTGCCTGAAGACACTCATTCTTGTACCGCTCTCCAATCCTTTGGCCAACAAACTGCCTTCTACTGCAGCCAAATATTTCAACTCGATTCATCAGTCCAGGGCACCAGATGCAATTTTTCTGCACCCCAGTTCATGTGTTTCCAGCGGTTTTTTTGTGGTTCTTCAAAAGAGCTTGGACAGCACATCTGGAAACCCATGTCTGCCTTGAAACATCTGCCTGGGAGAGATCTTGCTGATGCAGTATAACTACCTTGTGTCTTGTTACAGTGCTCAGTCTTGCCCTGAGGTATGACTCTGACAGTAAACTGTCTTGAGCAGCCTCACCATGTTATGTGTTTGGCTGTTATATATGTGTACATAGATATACTGTAGATATCTAATAAAAAATGCAAGCTAAAAGATTCATCCATAATTCCGCTATCACATTTGGACTTGCATTAGAGTAACAACAATTTGCCAATTTGGTTGTCTTTAAAAAAAGAAGAAAATGGGCATTACTTTCTGTGAACTGTAGCTGTACCGGTAGTGATAACGGATAATGGCGGTGAAATATCAGAGAGAAAAACTAACACTAGCATAACTGCAAAAAATAACAAAACCAATGCTTCTGTAAATGCTTGCAGTCTAGTGGTAATGCAAGGCTTCTGGAACAAAAATGAGTGAGAAAGGACAAATTCAGACATGTTTGCATTTAATCTCCTCTCTTCCAGGGCCTTAATGCAAACAGCCCACACCAGCCCATTCATATACCAGGCTGTATCTCTCTCCAGGATCAAAGCACATGGTCTCTGCTGACCTTCAGCATGCCCAAAATAGCTCCTTCATCTGGCTTCAGTGAGGGCAAAATGAAAGACTTTGCTAGCCCACAATGCTCTTTTCAATTACATACTATGAATTCTTCCGGAGGGCTCAGATTCTTTTATATACTATAGGTATGACTTTCCTGTTAATGTACATGCGCTGGTAACTGGTGTTTAAAGCTTTAATACCTAGTGCATGTTTACAGTGCAGTACAGTATGTACCCTATTAGCCTTTGGGTGCTGCTGAGCACATAGAATAAATATTAGATAATAGCAAAGTGTATCCCATGGTACTATTGACACAGTAATTAATGTTGATCCAAGACTGTTGAGCATCATGGTTCCCAATATATGACCTTGGCACTCCTTACACTCCGTGGAGTGGTCACACAGACTTCTCAGTGCAAAATAAATACAGCATTTTTGTGATCGAGCTGGTGTTTACCATCTGCCAAGGATGAGAACATGTGGAAATATTGGAGTTGAACAATGGGTTTGCCTTGGACAAATATATTCTCATCCCGGGCAGACACTAAAAAGCTTTGCAATCATGAAAATAGAAGATGCTAAATTTGATGTTATCTGGATGGACATAAAATAAACTGGAGGCAATGAAGGTAACACAGGCATTTAAATCATAAAACATGTTGTTTCCAAAAAAGGAAAAAATTGTAATAACGTAAAACTTTAATAAATAGAGTCCCAAATAGCCGACTACCCCGTTTACTGGCCTGGTGTGGGAACACATTTTGACAAATAAACGCAGGTCTCCATTAGAAGCCTGGTCTGGTTTTTATAGAAGTTCTTTGGATATATAAAAACATCTTAAACTCTGCCGGGGCGCCCACTCTAGCTGCTTCTAAGCTGCTTAGATCGATAATACAAATATTAATGTTTAAACTTCTGATCAATATGTCAGTATGGACATGCTACACATGGTTAGATTGGTTAGATTCTCCACAATTCAATCGTTCAGTTCATTCAACTGAAACAACAAGCCCCAAAGTCTGATTCCTATAGATTTACCAGTGTAACCTGCATGATACAAGGGATGAAAAAAAAAGTGCCAACTCTGTTGTCTTTGAAGTGCTCGTTAACTCTGAATGTGTCCGTTCCTTGATTATTTATATTCCTTCAGTCTGTAAAGGTCCACCCATCAAAAGAACCAAAACAGCTTTTCATAAAAATGAATCCACGTTGTGAATTCTGTCATGTGAAGTCCCTCACTCTCTGTCTGCTAACTTCTGCCACGCTTTTCTCATCCTGCATCGTGTTGTTGGGTATGTTTGTTTTTGTTACGTTGCTGCTTTCAAAATAAAAGTGCTAGATCAATGATTAATGGCGTGTATTTGATATTTAATAATTTTTATAGATGTAATATTCATACTGTTTGAAATAGATAAACTGTTTCATAGTAGCCTATTTCAGTTTTGTGCAAAATGAATTAAAGGCCTGTCCCAAATATAGGCAGGGTCAATTCAGTGATAATAGCAAATAAAAGCCCGGGCTATTAATCAAAGTTTTACGTTATACTATATTTCATAAATGTCAAATGTAATATTAATAAATGAAGTGCGTCAGAGTCAAGGTACAAGACACACTTTATTTTAGAGACTTCAGGGAAAGACAAAGAGTGTGGAGAGGTTACTTTGATGATAGAGAAGCTTGAGGCACCAGCTGAGGTTGCATTAACAGACAATGACATGCGGACAGAAGAGATAGAGGAACATGAAGAGCAGTAAGGAGATTAAATGATGCCATATAGGCCATTTACAATGAACTATAATACATTTGTGATGTCTCCAGATGTATTCACTCAGCCTCTGAACCCATGTGAGTATTATGTTCTGTGTCCTCTGAGTTATTTGACGTAATGGCAGACATGACCAGCATACAGTCTGCTCCTGCTGGTTTAAAGAAAGCCTGCTGCAAATGACTTATTAGGTTTAAATCTGTTTCAAAATCACAAAACTCCTAAAAATAAATTCTGTAATAGTATTGTTATTTTAAAATATCAAAATCTGAGTAAAAACATGCATGGTTAAAACAAACCTATTATGTGGTTACATCTCAGTAGTAGCCTCCAATATAGGGGCCTTGAAAAATACAATGAAGAAATTAGTTGACACTAAAAGCCTTATGTAATCACATTTCTACATGAAAAAAATCTCTGGTTTAAAGGATCTTTATTGCAGTGATTCTCAAATTGGGGGGCAAGCCCCCGTAGGGGGACATAGAGCCAATTCAGGGGGTTGTGGATTTTGAGAAACTGATGTGCTCTGACATGCTATTTTGCTAACCTGAATCTTGTTTATTTCAATCGCTTGTGTTGCTACTGATTGATAAGAATGAAATCCAACTTTAGTTTCCTGCCACATAATCTATTGATTTAAGTCAGTATGTGCCATTTCATGTGAGCGAATCGAAACTGCTCCCACACAGCACAAACCTGCACCAGCACCACTGTTTTTATTTTGTTGACAATAGAAGCCGCATGGTTATACGCACATCACAAGTTTGTGCAAGGTTATTGGAAAACAGCGCCAATACAGACTCCAAACCACATATTTATTTAATTAGATCAGATCAGATTGTCCTCTGGTCATAAAGGTTGTTTCTTTCACACCTCCTTGACATTGACTGAGATTTGTTTTTCTCTACCTGTAAATTTGTACATTCAACATTGAAATCGATGATCTCTGAATCCCTGAAACGGGCTGATTCACTCAGATAGCACTACTGGCTGGATCAGAGCTTTACACTAATTAGCCTTTGTTTTAGCAGATGGCTCCAGTAACATCAGCTGCATCACTAATGGAAGAAAACAGTCGTGTGCATAATATGTGTGTCTGAAAATATCAAAGGGATGTTTTCTCTCATCTGCCTAGCTAAACATAATGCAGCATAGTATATTGTTTCTATACTCTGTGGGGGGATCATGATTATGAGCCTCTGGTGACAGAGAAGTATTGTCAATTGATTAAGTCAACATTCAAACACTTGACCTAATGCCGTTGAAAACAATAGGCAATTTAAACTGCCATTAGATCTGACTGACTAAACAAATTATGTGATACACTATTCTATGATGAATAAACCTGGGGGGTTGTTTCCATCCCCAGGCTTCCAGCACATCATTAAGGTCAGGAAGGTAAAGCTGATTGTCACAGTTTCAAAACGACATTTTGGCCTCAAAAATGTGCCCCGTGCCTCCTCCGAACCACCACTAAAAGGTCAAGCTCTCACAATTCCTGTGGCTTAGCACTCAATTAGTTGAAAATTGCCTTTTGTCTGCTGGGAGCAGGTGATAATTGCTGTGGGTCACAAGTGATAATTGCCAGCAAACCCCTCCGAGCCACTGCCTATTAAAAGGAGTTATTTAAATCACATCACCTTTGGGGTGCTTCTCTCTTTTATGTGTCTTTAATTGGGGAGCAGATTTATGAAACTTTTTTCCATCACCTGATCAGCTCAGACCTGCAGTGCAAAACTTAGGAGCAGCGAAAGAGTTTCCAAACTGTTGGGACAAACTGAACAAGTTGCCCCCTCAAATTATAAGTCATTAGTCATCTCCAGAGAAAATCACATTTCAGATCATGTTTGAAACACTAACTGTTATCACTCTTGTTTAAAGTGGGCACAGGGAGAGCAGTTTTTTAGTAATCAATTGGTTGATTTGTCAAAAGCCTTCATCTTTGTGTTATCCTCTTTAAGGCTCTGTGAGTACTAATTCTAATTACTAACTGCTGTGGTGTCATACTTAAAGCAAAACCTAGCTGTACGAAGTAATATAAGAACATGAAAGCATGGTAATGTGGAGGCATGCTACTACAAAACTGACTCCTGCCTCATATCTGTTTGCTAACCATTCTCTTTAGCCGAGTGGTTTATACTACGAAAGAGGAGGTAATATAAGAAGGAGAGGTGACACACAACTGATAAGCTACATTAGCACGCTCCATCCCCCCTGCATGGGCAAGACTGCTTGCAACGGAATTCCATCGTTTTAACTATTGGTGTGACCAAGACTCAAGATACAATATGAAATGAACATGAACATATCTGGGTGTCAAGCTATGAATAAGCATTCTCCAGTTCTCTGCAGACCTTGTGATTTGATCATATAATTAACACAGGAATTTCAGAGGTCCAACAGTAAGACTGATTTAGAGGAAAAGACACCCATGGGTGTTTGAGTCTGATGTGAGTTCTCTTAAAATAGGACTCATTTCCTCATCATGTAGTGCACAAAGAGAGAAAAGGATGTACGAAAGTAGGGGAGCAGCAGAGGTTGTTAAGTACAGGAGAAAAGAAAAAAGAGAAGAAAGGAACACAGTGGGGATGGAAAGTGACAGGAACAACCAGTCATCAGAGCAATTAACTGTGTTTAACTGCCTTGAGAGCCGTTTTCTGGGGACAACACCCTTGGGAAAGTGCCAAGTAAACCTTTTCTAATTATAATACCTGTAAAACAGGACATCTAATCTGTAGTGGAGGATCGCAAAGCCAGAAGTATCGACCCCCATAAAGTTTCTCAATACTGTACAAGGCTTATGACCCAAAAGTAGGTATAAACTATGTGCTGCAACTTTAATTACTTAAATAGTACAGCAGCAGAACTGACTTTAACTCTGATTACAAGAACCCATATTAAGGTTAGGTTGTTCTCTTTTTATTTATCTTGATACCATATTCATATGCCATATGACCAGATAATGGTCACTCTATGTATTCCACCTGTCCATAAAGGCCATAATCTGATCCACTCCATGTCATTCTATTCCACAGCCTTAGAATTACCAAGAAAACAGGAAAAAAATCAGACAATTCAACAAAAAAGACAACAATAAATACGACGATGAAGAGGGTGCAACAATTAAGCAACATGAATTAAATAGTTTGACATGTATTATAGAATCAAAATGAGAATAAATCATCACCAAAATCACACATATATAAAGCTAGGCAGCAGTGGTTGCTGACACTCATCTGTACAGTGAGTTACAACAATGTGTTTGTTATTGTCACCTGTTCAAACTGTGAGCCATGTGCACCACAAAGTCCTCCACAATCTGCTCGTTCATTTTCAGTCCATAACATGACCAGTCCGCTCAACCTCTCTGTCCCACTGTAACCAGTCCACTTTGCCAGTCCAAACCTACCATACGCTCTTTGGTCACGCAACATCATGGGTGTGTTTGATTTGAGTCACTTAGCGTGCTCACAGGCTGGTGCTGTCATTTTCCGGCTGTGGAGGAGTGGAGACACTAGCTGGAGGGAGCAGAGCAACCACTTGTGGTATGGACCAATCATAAGAACCTGGCCTACATTCAGTCTGCCAAGAAAATCAACTTCCATCAAGCCTACTGTTTCTCAGTCGCTTCAAGTTCATCCTCACCTACTGTCCCGGTTCAAGCATGTGAAATCAGACATGTCAGTATGTCGCTGCAACTAACCACTGTCAAGTCTAGAGTCCTAATAGGTTAATTAAATAAGTGATTAATTAAGGTTTCACTTTTCTTAACTATTAAGAGGTACAATAATGCTAACAATACTGTATGTATATTTTCCACATTGTATATTGCAACAACAGCACCAAAACTCCCCTGACACTTGTCCAGTGAACATACACATTCACCATGTATCATTTCCAGAGTCTCAGCTTGTTGAGTGTCACTTCTCTGGACATGTAGCTCTGCCCTCCTGCAGCTGCTGTAATGGATGAAAAATATTCTAAGAAGGTAGAGACATGTCCTACCAATATTTTAGTGAACTCATTCGTATTCTCTTTAAAGTGATGTCACGTTAGATCATTCCGATGTGCCCTCCCAGAGTCTCGGTCAAATTATTGGCCGAGGTGAGATAAATATGACTATTGCTTAGCTGTTGTTTAAGAATCATGGACAGCAGTGAGAGAGAGAAAGCACTGCAAGCTGCCAACAGCTGTTTCTACACACTACTATTGTTCATAAATTAAAAAATATATATATAACGCACTGCTAGTGCTACATTCTTATGTGAGTGCTCTTTGTGTCTGTCTCGATAAATGCAAAATTTAAATACAACGCTATTGGTCAAGCCTACCACGGAGGATGGCAAGAACCGCATTGTTCATACTTTGCACTTAAATGTGTGTTAAATTAATAAATTAGTGCTTCAAAAGTTCCACAACATTAACGAGCTCTGTAACAGTTCAAGGACGGATTGCTTTGGGCTTTACATGACCTGACTTCAAACTTGGAAGCTGCAAATGTTGCCATGTTTTCGTGTTGTTTTACTGTTTCTTAGCTAAAAGTTAGCTAACTTGTAGCATATTGCGCAGCTAATGTGACTAGCAGGCTCGCGATGTTGGACTAATGTTGTACTGAGGGACAGTCGAGAGAAACTGGGACCGGTAAGCCTTATTTGAAGCTCACTGTAGTATGTCAAATGCCTGAAATTACTTCACTGCAACAGCTCTAGTTGTGTCCAAGTACCACACAAGTACTCTATCCCAGCGCTCAGCAGAAAAAAGCTATATGGCAATCCTGTCTCCTAGAAATTATGTTTGTATTTTGCTAAATAGTTTTCATAGGTATGTTCAAACATAATGGCTGTGTGGATTATGTTCAGCGACAACATTCCTTAGAGTGAATGAAACACCACATTTATGTACGGTGCAGGAGTCGCAGGGAAGTGGTTGGCGTGGTTGGCGCAGAAGTGCAGAACTGTAACCATAGTGTCCCTACCAACCTACACTACTGAGTACAAGTACAAAAAAACTACTGTTACAGTAATAATTTGTTACTTCCACCCATTGTCTATTTCTGCCACTTATAGTGGTAGCCGTTAAAAGTGCTGGACATGGAATCATAATCTGTTACACGCCGTGTTGTACATATTTAGTCAAAGATCTATTAGAATATGGTTAAAACAGTACCACAATTCACATAAGTATTAAATTTGGTGGAAAGTTAAGAAGACAACTTCTCTGTGACCACTTGTAATTGAAAAAACAGATTTTGTGTATGCCACTACTCTCTCATTTTTGATAAACAGAGTAAATTTTATAGGTCTAGTTTTTAATGATTGAACGTCGTCTCTCCATAGTGCCTGATCTTTCAATGCCCTACACAGCAGCTCCACCTTAATTTTGTTTTGAATTTTTGAATTTTGAATCTTAGCAGAAAGCAAACTACAGTTAAAGGTCATGTTATGTTAGCCTATGACATAATTTAATTTCACACGTTGCCAACTTCTTCTCATGTGTGAATTTAATTGAAACATGCTGACTGTGGCCATCTACAGTTTGGAATGTTAAGAATATTAACCATTTAATAGAGTTTAGATATTAAAGGTGTCTGGTTCTGGGAATGGTCCGCTCATGGTGTCCACAATGCCCGTCTTTGTCAGTTTAGTGATAATGTAGGCCTATACATTTCAGTCATATAGTTTTCCTAAATACTGTTTGTTATCTTTTGGTCATTCACTGAACATGTATCATCTGCAGTGATCAGTCTGAATTTTACTGTACAATCTCAATGCAGCGTGATGTGACAATACATCCCAAGCCACAATGTTGTAGTGGGTTTACCTGTGCACAGCTCTAAGCACCCCCCTACTGACATTATAATGTAACACATGCTATGCTGCAGCATAAGTGCGCTGCAACCGTGGCAAAGGTGCCACTTTCTCGCAGCAGGGTGGGGCACTTTTAAGGGCTACCACCCATTAATTCAGCGAGATAGAAACTGCAGCCCATGAGGCTCTTAGATGGCTGTGGTTTCTGGAAATGTCACAGACGAAAGGAAGGCAGGGGAAATGCTACACCAGCTAGTGCCATTCAAAGGAGGGGTTTTGGATATCTTGAATTCACCTTTATCATTATTCTCAAGATAGGAATGTTAAGAAGGCAAAGACTGCTTTAAAGGTGCAGTGTAGCTGGGGAGGCGAGGCCTCCCTGAACGTTGCAATCACTGTGAGCTGTGTTGAGCTTCCAGTAAATGTATTCCATCTTTGCAGAAGTTGTAACAAGTCTGTCACAGTAAATTGTTGAGTATTACAAAAGACGGTTGTTTTCTTCACAGTAAAATTAAATGTTACACCACTTCAGTTGTTCTTAAGGAGGATCATATTGAAGAGCAAGCTCTTCAGATGTTTTTGAGGGGTTGCTGAGAGGAAAATATACTTGTCTCAGAGACTCTTGACTGGACTTACTGGACAGTAACAAGAGTAAATGCAATTCATTTCTTCCACCCGTGCTCATTTCTGGTACAGTGGTAGCCCTTAAAAGTGTCACACTTTAGAGGATATTTTAAGTGTCTAATAATGTATTTGTCAACAATTATAACTTATCATATTAAGCATCCATTACTGGTAGTCTACAGATATGTTAGCAACTCTGTGAGGCTGTACTTGCTAATGTCAGCATGCTAACATGCGCTCAATGACAATTATTATTATAATTAAGTGAATATATATTAAGTTTTGAATATATGTAAAACAGAAACATGCGACAAGAAAATGGAATCACATAAACAAAAGGATTAAATAACACCATAATAAATCTATTAATAATAATAATAGTTGCAACCAAAGAAAATTTTTGAAACTCTTGTCAGTTTCTTTGCTTTGACAATGCTATGTGATGTTTATCAGGTATAACATTTACCATGTTTACATCTTAAGTTAAGGACTGAATTCTAAAAAGACTGGGCAAACCACATGTAAAGATTGTTTCCACCAATTTGTACAGATGTTTTGGTCGTTGACACTCAGCACGGATTATAAACACACTGAACCACTGGTCAATAACCACTGTAGTAGCGGTGGTAGAGGACCTTACAAATCCAGGGATACGCCAACTGTAATATGTTTTTGTACCAATACAAACAACCAGCAGAACACAATGTTTATAAGCAGAGCAATTTGTGATAAAAAAGGCCAAAAAAGGAAAAAAGCACTGAGTTTGGTTGAGATCCTGGTTAGAGGTGTGTGTATGACTGTATAGCCTACGGGTGAAACAAAATCAGAGGTAAATGAAAGGAAGCTACAGTAACTTCAGGTAAACCAATAAGTCTCCCACAAGTGATGGTTATCGACGTTAGTTGTAAATATGCATACATGTTTAAAAAATCTTTATGCGAATGACTGGCATCAACTGCATCTAAAGACTCTTTACATATCACACACCATATGATTTCATCTGCCGACTGTCAACACCAACTGGCCCTGACTGGAACAGACCAGGTCCAGCTTGGTTTGATCAGTTATCTCACACACACACACACACACACACACACACACACATAATCAGCTCAACAGTCATAATGTCCCTGCCTTTAATCATAAACCAAATGTTGGATAAATTAAGATTTCAACCTGATTATGCCGGTAGTTATGAACCAAAGTTATTACAATTCATTCTGAAGGGGATGTGAATGTACGTACAAAATTTCATGGTAACCCATCCAATGGTTGTGGAGATATTTCACTCAGAGCTTTAACATAGCTTTAAAATTACAGTGTGTAAGAATTGAGACTATTCTCCACCTTTTGAATTGACACTCCAAATAAATAGGGGGCCGCTTGTCACATATCAGGTCATAACTGCTGCTAACTGCCATTACCTAGTGCAACTAGGGGCAACAGGACTGAACACAGAGTCCAGTTTGATGTCAGGTAATGCAGTACCGAGGTGATTAACAGTGGATGGATTCAGGCGGAGACAGGAGAGGCGTCAAACGGGAGAGGAGCGAGAGGGAGGTTGGGCATCAGACATGTAGCGACAGCATGTAGAGCCAGAATACTACAGAAATAATGTTTTAGTTAACAATTAGTTTAGTGAAAGGGAGAAACTTGAATTCCGAAGGCCCACTGTTGTATTTTGCTATTTGATGAGGAAAATAGGTTTAAGAATATTTTCTTTCTTCACATTGTGACTTGTTATTATTTATTGGACTAAAAAAGCTAAGAGAGCTTGTGTATGGTAGCCAGCTTGCACACATCTTAGCTGAAACTATGGGGGGCCACTCGCCACTCCTACTTCTTTGCTTTAAATATATTATATATATATATATATATATATATATATATATAGGGGGTTAAAATACAGTGTTACCATGTATCTTTCATCTGAGCCTTGATAAATTGCCTTGGATGCAAACAGTACCATGCCTTACTTACTATAGCAGAGCCAAGTATAGTATATGTTCAGTGCAACACTGCCCCCCTGGGTCTTTACAAGACATTGCTCTTCAATCACATTCCTGTGATTCTTATTCCATGCAATGTCTCACTAAGTAAGACTGTCACCCAATCTCTCCCTCGTTCACTTTCTCTCTCAATCTGTCAGTCAGCCGTGTCCCATTCCCTTATTCAGTCAGTGCCTCGCTTCTCAGTCTGTCAGTCTGCCGCTCATTCAGTCACTCCATCCCTCTCTCCTTATTTGCACACCTCACTTCCCCCTCACTCACTCACCTGCACTTTCTCCCTATCCATCACAGTACACATCTTAGTTGTCAGGTTTTTAACTGTCAGCAGCATGCTTTGGTCAGCCTTTCTCTCTACCAGGGAAACTTTTAATTCTCATGTTTTGTGTTTTGTAGAACCTTGCCGAGGTCCCTGTACTTCAGACCTCTTCAGTGTTTTATTCTCCTTGGCCTGGAGCAATTCATTTAGTTTCTGCCACTCGCCACTCCTTCTTCTTTGCTTTATGCCGCTTTTGACTCTTCTGACTCCTTCTTTCTCTCTTGCTCTATCCGCCTCAGTGTTGTCCTCTTGTTCTTGCTCAGACTATTCCTCAGCCCACTATCTCTAAGAATTACCATTATATTGATCAATTCCGCATGACTTATATGTGATGCATCCACTGCCAATGCAGGAAGAAATGCGTTTATGTAGCAAGGGTAAGGGTGTCCCAGACCACAGTCCCATCACAGAGCTACAAAAAAGCAAGGCTCTAGGGATGGTCGGTCCACCACTTTTCTGCAGACAACTATTAAATTCATTGCTGTGAAATTTGGTACAGATAATCATGTTCCCCAGAGGATGTATCCCACTTACTTTGCTAATCCCCTGACTTTTGATTTAGTGCCACCAGCACATCAATGTTTCCACTTACCATTTGAAATATCTCAACATTTGCTGGGTGGATAGGCACAAAATGACATCCATGTTCCCCTCAGAATACAATTTTTGATCAAGTACCTGCAAAACCGATGACATCCCATCAGCATTGGCTATACTACCTGTTTAGTGTAAGTGTTAGCATGTTAACTCACTAAACTAAGATGCTAACATGGTCATCATTATACCTGTTCAAAATATTAGCATTGTCATTGCATGCTGATGTTAGCATTTATCTCAAAGCACTGCTGTGTCTGAGTACAGCCTCACAGAGCCACTAGCATGGGTGTAGACTCACAATCTTTCCCTAACCTTACACATACTGTATTCATGATGCTCAGATATGGTGAAAGAAAAGCTAATTTCACAAACATTTAATACATTTCTGGGGTTTGATTAAATGTCCAATAGCATACTGTTTGGCAATATGGCTGAGATTTCTACTTCCATCCACCATCTTTAACCCCCGTTTCCTTCATTTTCCCTTTATCTCCTCCTATGCTTCATATCTCTCTCCTTCACTCTCTTCCCCTCTTGATCCCATATCTCTCTCCACCATCCTTCTCTAATCTCTCTCGGTGTTCATCCCTGAGGACCTATGCAGAGGGAGAACGCTGCCATAAACCTTGGCATTCAAACCAACGTAGCTCATGAATTTTAATACCCCACACAAGAGTACAGGCAGGCAGGTGGGCAGGCAAACTGCGTACAGACTCTGCATTGCTTTCCCCGCTTGCAGCAAGGGGATAATAAACCCTCTCTGACGTCATGGCCCCAAGGTTGCTCTCTCACCACTCAGTCCATGGGTGCCCAGCGATTCGGGTTTTTATCGCACCTGTTTGGGCTTATCTCAGCACCAAGCCTGCAGGCCAAGGTCAATGCCATGCGTTGGCATGGGGTGCTAATTCTGCAGGAGGAATCGCTGATGTGAGCAGCCCAGCCGCTCTCTCTGGAGGCTGGTCAATAGCAGCAAAATATGAACCGTAAATTGACCAAAGCAAATGGTCCACTGCCAGAACAGCGGCACAGAGCATTGATGCTTCTGAGGTTTTTCTCCTCAGGAAATGAAAATGAGCAGGCATTTACACAGAAGGTAAACAAAATCATGGAAACAGATTCTGAATGAAGAACTCCAGAAATCCAAGGATCAGCTTCCTTAAGTCTGAGAACATTACCCTGATGATGTCATTGGGGTTATGTTAATCCCTGCATTACAACCTGGATGTGGGGAGTTTGAACATTGCACACATTTACCAGGCTGGCAGGGTCTAACAAAAAGATGAGATAGAGTTGTTTTATGGGAAATTTAGAATCCACTGTGACCAATCACGAATCAGAAACAGTTATTTAGTTACGTTTTGTATTGTATTTTAACCAGTGGTCACAAAAAATAACAGTTGGATAGTTTGACTCCAATAACACTCTAATAAATTCCCTGTTACACTCATCCTTTGACGTCCAGATTTAACTACACAGTAATCTCTCTACACAGGCAAAAGCAGGAGCCTTTTAACGGGACCACAGGCCCCATTCTGTCATCGACCTCTCATGAATTAGATTCTCCCGGGCCTGGAGATGAAGGGGAATCAGGTTAGGGAGCAAGAAGATTAAATGAAGAGAGTGCTGGTTTCAAAAGGTTTTAGTCCACTGGTGTAGTGCGCTGTAGGCTAATATGTTGTTGGGTGATAGGAGGCAATGTTTTGCCATCTTTGGAAACAGTATGTGTAGCAAAAAAATCAAAATGAATAGTCAATGTATTGCTGTTCAGCGCTTTCCACAACATCTCAGTCTTTTTCAGCAAATGTGGGTGTGTGTGGGGGGTGTTGTTATTTAGAGCGCATGTTTATTAGAAGTAGCTGAAAAGTGTGGAACTACATGTAGAGTATTTGAATGCAATTCAGAGAAAGGTTGATGCAGGGCGTGCTTCAATGGATAGACCTGCATCATGTGAATGTGTTAAAAAATCCAAACCATGAGCTGAAAGGCACTAAAAGGCTCCATAGATGTTAGTAAGGTGATAATTCTTCGTAGGTTCATAATTATGAGCGACCTCCTTTCACATACAAGTAGTCATGTGATTGTTTGTTAATGTGAAAATATTGAATAGTTGCTTTAAGGTTTAAAGTGCTCCCTCCAAAGCCACTCCTCCAAAACACATGTTCATTCACAGTTAGTGCGCGCAGGTAGACAGGTAGGCGGGTAGGCCATGAAATGATGCTTCTGAAACATATCACCTACCTTAGCTTTGAAGGTTCTGCAAATACTACTTAATATCACTTACTTTTTAAAAATCCATACCTTAAATGGGAAATTTTTCCCAGCATATACAAATTGTTAAATGTAAAAGTTGCAAAAAGTCACACTCTGGAGGCTGAAAAACATTTTTGCAATTGGAATTACTCCTAAAAGCTGCAAAGTGTATCTAATAACAACATGGTGTTATGGTGCATTACAGCCACCTCAACTGTGATAAGAAATACAATACCCGAAGTCAGTGGATTTAGTTTAAAGTAATTTGTCTTACCTTTCAAAACTTTTATGGGAACTTTTGTTTATTGGAACACCTCAAGCAGCCAGACAACAATTACTGCCTATCTCGATCAGCCTTTTATTTTTCTCTTCTCAAGATCTAGATTTAATTATCTGTTTCTTTGACCAGTCAATGATCAATGAACCGCATAACAATATCCATATCTGATGAGGCAGTGTGCTGCACGGGTCAGATAGAGATGCTGAACGGATTGCTCAAATCAAACCTGATTGCTTCTCGCTGCTGTTCACGGGTGACCATTGCTGGTGTAATTAATTCCACAAACATTCTAAAGACACACACCAAATGCATGAGTGCTGCTGGCACTGGGGAGCTGCAGTTCATTGAGGGAACCATGAATGCCAACATGTACTGTGACATACTGAAGCAGAGCAGGATCCCCTCCCTTCGGAGACTGGGCAGCAGGGCAGTATTCCAACATGATAATGACCCCAAACACACCTCCAAGACGACCACTGCCTTGCTAAAGAAGAAGATTATATATATATATATATATATATATATATATATATATATATATATATATATATATATATATATATATATATATATATATATATATATATGTGTGTGTGAGAGAGAGAGATATTTTGATACCCAGTATGTGAATGCCTCGCTTGCTTGCTGGCCTACTCTGACCATGCACCAAGCAAAATGGAACTAGAATGGAAGTTTTCAGTGGATGCTTGCTTGCACAACCCTTGCAGCAACACACAGCTCTTGTTCACTAGATGTTTGGAAAAAGTGGGCATAACACAAACAAAACACTTTTAACTGGGGAAAGAATAGCCATCATATTACTCTTAGTTTTATTTCTATATCCCCATTAGCTATTCTAACAAGAGAAGATTCTTTCGCTGGGGTCTAAATCAATGTTTTGCAGTGAGCAAGGTTCCACACATAGTCAGAAAGAAGCACCTTGAGCAGCAGAATTATTGGTAGCTACAGACATTATCAGTACAGCAGCATACAGAGCTTTGTACTCACATTGGGGGGAAGTCACCAATGATACACAAATAACGATATATATTAGTGCTTGGCACGGATTAAAAATTTTAATTGCAACAATTTGCACGATTTTCTGCAATTAATCACATTGATATGCATAAAATTGAATAACGAATTCTAAAGTAGTGTATTGAGCACTTTTAAATGAAATGTACTGCCATATACACAAAAGTGCAATAACGTGGTTTGCAAACAGTTTAAACAAATAAGGTACAATTTCCCAGCAGTATTCCCTTTACACAGTAGCAATAAAATATTTCTTCTAAATCTCAACTTAAACATTAATGTAATCAAATCAAATATAAAACCGAAGCTATTTGCCACTGCCAAAGCAAAGCAAACATAGTGAGGAGGTCATGATTTTAATGACGATCTCTGTAATTGTGGACTAGCTCTAGTTTTATTGTAAACGTCCCTCCATAAATCTGAAAGTAAGTCTGCTGCTGACCTTCTTCTTCTTTTGTGTTTAATGGCGGTTGGCAAACCAACTTCTGGAGACGTGCACAACCAACGCTCCAAAGGAACGCAGGATATGTGTGGCAGCCATCTTGCGTACGCGCACGTGTAGTTAAAAGCAAGTATGTCCAGGGTTTTACTTCTCTCACACGCATCCTACGTAGTCTGTTGAAGCCTCCCTCCACTGCTTGTTTGGGAGGGTGATTTGCAGGCTGATCAACATCCCACCCCTCCTGTGACCCATGGTTTGACTGGATGTGTATTCAGAGCCAGTGAGCAACAGACTTTCAAAATAATAATAATAAAAACTAGAAAAACTAACTAGAAGGGATTAGTTTGGGATTAATTAATTAATGCGTTAACACGATAATAATGCATTAACTTGCCCAGCCCTAATTTATATATTATTTAATTTACACACAATAGCACCATTAATAGTGCAGGAACACAAGTTACATGTGTTTTTGCCATTCCTTCCATGTATGCTGCCATCATGCTTACTCCTCTCACGTTCATCCCCATTCTTTTTGCATTAATTATCTTCTTTTTCATTTAATTTTATTTTTCTTTATTTTATGATTATTTTCCCTTTATATTATAATATTTCATATTTCCCTTGTAGACAAATTAGCCCAAGTGATGATTTCTGACTTTGTTGGGGACTATTTTCAGTGGGGTATTGAGTGAGTAGTCATGAGGGGTCAAAATATAGTACAGTGTGTGTTCATGGGGATAAAGGAACATATCACCCGGTCTAACAGTGTGGCTCATTGATGTGAATAGTTTTGGGACAATTGAGCTCTATGGCACAGAGGAATGAAATATATTGGGCTTTAGATACACAGAAAATGTGCATTAAATGCACAGGTCTTCCCATCTCTTGTACAATATGTGGGGTCAGCTAATCAAAACTCCATAGATAAAACAACAATGTCAAAAGGAAGACCAATTTCCAGACAAAGAAGCACTTTCAGAGAAAATTCTGTGTTGTGCAATGATGCACATCCATGCATCACAAGACCCTCAGAACATTGTTTTGTATTCATATTCTGAGTGAGTTAGTATGCTGAGGGGTCCCCACTGTTCTACTGTCAAGGCTCTGAATGTCAGTGTTGTACTTGCTGATTATACTGATATGTGAAAGATGAGAGCCGGGTCTGAGCATGGGGAATGCAGATAGGTTCTCATTCTGAGAGATAGCCTTATATAAATTCACAACATTATGAACAGATCAATTGAATATACACAACAGCCCAGTCAGATATGAAGAGCTGTAAATGAAGATGGATCATCTTCCTCTTGTCTTTGAGGTGCAATCTAAGGATTCATGTGAATATCTAAGCAGTGATGCCTACGCTTTAATTGCCAGAGAGGGAATATAGCTAATTCCATTTATCACACTACTCTTGACTCTCTACATCTTGACTCCATTCTCTGTGAGACTGAAAGGTTGGATGGCTCTGTCCTATATTGTGTAAAAGCAGAGGGAAAACATTACGGAAAGTCCTTGATCTCGCTTTGACACAGCATTGGGTATGGATTTTTTGGCAGTGACTGGTGGGAGTAATGATGAACCCAGCAGGAGGGGTCTCTGCGTGACCTCTCATTAGCCTGGCCTGCTGACGGTAAATCCTCCATAGTGTACACAGAAACACCTGTGTGTGTGTGTGTGTGGGCTGCTAATTTAGCATCCTACTGGACCCATCAGCCTAATATTTTTTGTGCAGATGTATGCTCAAGGACCTCTCATGGTTGCGGTGATTCACACTTTGTGAAAAATCTATTTTATTGACTGCTCTGTTCTATACTGCCATTGACTGCTGACTCCTCTCTGGAATCTTGTTTCCGCTAGGGACACCAACGTAAGTGGCAGTCACATTAGTGATGGCGGATTCTTTGGTTGGCATTTCCACTTTGAAACTGACATTTTACATTGCCGATGTTCATCTACTCTGGTTCTTATGCCTTGATAATGTAACCTGGATATTGAAATAGTATTTAATAGTATCTTCAGGGTGGATGTGGAGTCCAGCCCAGCTGCTTTGTGGGGTTTCTGCCTCCTGAACAGCCTGTTGACTTCCCCCTCTGAGATGGAGAGAGGAGGGGAGGGGGTGGAGCTGGCCAACTCTGAGGAAGGGGGGGAGGAAGTGGTGGACTGGGGCTGAAGCTGAGCGGAGAGGTCACGGGGTATGTATCCGATTGACCCTCAAAGCGGCAGTAGAACTGGTTCAGCTCATTTGCCAGATGAGAGTCGTCGATGGAGTGGGGGACTTTGGGTTTCTAATTAGTGATCTGTCTGAACCCCCTCCAGACAGAAGTGGCATCATTTGCAGAGAACCGGTCCTTTAGCCTCTCTGAGTACAGTCGTTTGGCTTCTCGCACCTCCTTGCTATACCTGTACTTGAACTCGGTCCCCACTCCTAGATGCCTGCTCCAACCTTAAGCCTTGTGCAGACTACATGATTCTTTTTAATTTTTCATTTTTTTTATTTTAATTAGATGACACAACACGTAACAGGTGACGTACATAACAGACACAACAGTACTTGGTGAAAATACACAGATGGAGGTGGTGTGGGGGAAACTGAGTTGGAAAGTATAGAGATTAAATAAATAAAACTAATAAAAGAAATTTAAAATGGAGGGGGGATTAACTAGAAAAAGAAACAACAAGAAGAAAAAATAACTTAAATGAAGGAGATATATATATATATATATATTTTTAAATAATAATAAAATTTAATTTAATAAAACATCTCTTTCTGCCTCCCTTCTCCCTCCTTCGTCCCCTCTCCTCTGAATAATAATAAAAAATATAAATAAAAATAAAAACAAATACTTAGGCAAAATAAAATAATTAACATAATATATAAATAAATTATGAGGGCATAAGTGAATGAATAGGGGGCTGATGGGATTACAGGGATATAAATATATATATCATCATTGATTTGCAACTTTTAACACCATCAACATTATCTTAAAAAAATAGTTTAAGCTACATGATACTTGATTATATATATATATATATATATATACACCTGATAAATGATATTAGTGAATAGTAACAAAGGTTACGATGTGGTAACCCTAGTTCTATAAGCACAGACGGAGCCCTCTACTGGACACTGTGGGTACTACCTCCTCCAGTCACACACACGCACTTGCCCACTGAAACGTATAAATAGCGTGTCCATACTGCCTCAGTATCTGACTGCCTCTTCAGCAGATGTCGTCAGAGTGGCAGAGCTCATCGGTAGAAGTCTCTGCCTGCGCTTATAGAACTAGGGTTACCATATCTTAACCTTCGTTCTATCTCACACAGGCGGAGCCCTCTACTGGACTCTATGGGTACAGTGGGTGGAGCCCGATGACTGTCCGCCCTAGCCGCGACAAGCCAAAGTCCACCACACCAGCCTGGTCGGCCACAGGCCGGCCAAAGCGCCGACCACCACATCACCTAGTGACAGAATGGTGGGACACCCCTGAGAAGGTCGCTGGACCGATAACACCTGGACTGCCCTGACTTCTCACTGGAACATCAGGCACTGCCAGTGTATGTTCCCTCTCTACACCCAGTAGTCACCAGATCCTCACTTTTCAGATCCTAGGGCACACTTTGCGTGCAGGATCCTGAGAAGGAGCCCGACATATCCAATAGAAACGCACAAACGGGCACAGTAAGGGCCAAGATGCCATTGTGCAGATCTCTTCGACACACCCCAAAAGGGTTGTAGACACTTCCACACTTCGAGTGGAATGTGCACGCACCACCTAGGATGGGTCTGTTCCCACCCGTGTACAGGCTTGGGAGATTCACTCACAAAGCCAGCTGGCCAGGCCCTTTTGGACAGCACTATCATTGAAACAGACGAACAGCTGACCAGTGCATCGGATGGGGGCTGTGTGTTCTACATAGGACGTTAGCATAGCACACATGAACACAACAGATGCACTCTCACCTCCCTGCACCGTAAGTGGGGTAGGGGGGTAGGGGGGTAGAAAGCATCCAGATTTATTGTCCTGGACCTGAACATCCTCCTTATGTTCTTAAGAACAAAGGAGGTGTGTTGTCTCAATCCGGCTGCACTGTGAACACCATGAACCAGCATGCAGCTGGGGTGACAGGGTACAAAGCTCACTCGCCTTCTTAGCAGAGGTGAGAGCCAGCCGCAGGGCTGTTTGAGAGATAGCATTTTCAATGGAGACTGCTCCAGGGTCTAATAAGGTGCAGATATTAGAGCCACCAGCACAAGCAGCAAGTCCTACTGAGGCGCCGAGCAACACGACACTGGTCGCTGTTCTCTCACACCCTGCAGAAAGCGTATCAAGAGGGGGTGGGTGAAGACTGTTCTGTCACCAAACCCCCCGTGACAGGAGAGATAGCTGCAGCACGACAGACCATGCAGTAAAGAGAAAACGGATCCCACCAAATAGGTAGGCAGATCCGTCTCCCTCTCAATGCATCAATGCTGAAAGCCCAACCACTTAGCTTTACAGCAAGACATGGTGGAGACTGCCCACCGCTTGGATGGTCTATACGATCTCAGCGGATAGACCATCGGGTGGGGGGGTGGGGGGACGCATACAGCAGCCCTTCTGGCAATGGCACGTGCATAACGCGTCCATCCCCGAAGGTGGGCTGTCCTGTGGCTGAATTGAGAACCGCAGTTTGTGAACCACATTATTGTGCAGTCTCCACCCGCTCGGTTGGGGGCCAGCCCTTGACATGAGGTCAGCCATCCCCGTTCCCCAAGCCTAGGGTGTGAAGGGGTTTCAGAAACAGCAGGTGTTCTGATGCCCACGTCCATAGGTTCCTTGCCAGTGCCAACAGAGTTGTGGATTGGACTCCGCCCTGTCTGTTGATGCACGCGCTGGAGGAAATGCACCTCCACACTAGAAACACAACCTGGAGTGGGTTGTGGATGTATGGTGTGGCCCCCTTGGCTCTCCTCAGGGAGCCACAACACTCACTGCATTCCCCTGGCAGGTTCCTCCCCTTCCAGTGAGAGACTCATCTATGAAGACTGACATGGATGAAGACACCCTGCCGAGAAGCACCTGCGCTGCCAGACACTGAGAGAGACCCCCAGAACCGCAGGTCCTCCTCCACTAGAGTTTAAGGGGGGCTGTCGCTGATCACAACCCCAAGCTGTTGAGGTGCAAAATCAACTGGGCTGTGTGGAGATCACTCAAGCCTTCAATCTCTCCATGACATTGTGGTTGTGAGTAGAAAAGAACACTCATGCCCTTGCAGTGCAGTGTGATGCATTTGCTGAGCGTGTGGGGGGCTAGCGAGTAGTTGATGGGGAGCCTATTGTATTTGTAGGGGGGGGGGGCGATGTCTAAAGGGCCATGGTGTCCCTGAACGCACCAGGGCCGGATGCTCCCTGGTGTCTTTGAACACACTACAGCTTGCTGCTCTGTGGTGTCCTTGAATACCCCACGGTCTGTTGATTTGTGATGTCCTTTAACACACCACAGATCGCTGCTCTTATGATGGCCCAACGTGTAACAGTATCACCGTGAGCGCATCGTCAGTGGAGCAGTCAATATCAACACAGCTGCCGAGTGAAGCCGAGTCAGGACAGGGCATCCAGAATGAGCTAGTAGGAGCTAGTCAGCTGAGCACTGCGCTGGTCCGGTTGAGCATATGTTAACAATGCGGTTTGTGCATTTTAGGAACACACACACTGTCAGTGAGCTAGCAGTGTTCCTGTGTTGTGTCACCGTAATGGCAGCAGACCTTCATTCGGCTGCCAGGCAATGTAGGCGACCTGCTGCGCGGGTCCTACTACCATCTCGCTTGGATGACACCAGGAGAACGACGTGGGCCACGGGCTTCTGTCTCGGTGGTTTGACTAGCGCAGCAAAGAGAGAAGTTAACTTAGATCTTTGAGGAATGTAAATTAACATGTTTTACTCAAAAAATGGTTTCCACATTCACAAAGCCTTACTGTAGTGCCCACAAGCAGCACATGTAAAACAATAGCGTCTTGAACTCTAGACGGGGGGGGGATGTGGCAGCATCAGCAGGCCTCTGTCCCTCCATAACATTCACTTGGCCAGTCGCTCCCTTCCCCAGCCGCAGGTTGGCTGGCAGGGGCGGGGGGGGGGGGGACTGGACTCATCCAGGCAGGACATGGGTCACTCCGCCCGGGTGCGACTCCTTCTGTGGTGGTGGTGAATTCAGTGAGCAGTGAGCCGTTTGCTGAAGAAAAAAGGATGCTAAGGAAGTATCACACACATCTAGAGATAGCGGTAGTATAGTTCATTTATTCCATATTGAGAAGTTATTAATGATATTAAATGTTTCCTGTAGTGACACAGATGTATTTTTTTAGATACAATAATAAATCATCTGCATAAAGACTGATTTTATGTTGTGAGCTGGTGCCTTGGATTCCATCGATTTTATTGTTTTGTCGTCTTGCTGCTGCGAGTGGTTCGATGAAAATAGCAAATAGGGATGGTGAGAGTGGGCATCCTTGTCTGGTTCCCTGATGAAGTGTGAAGCTAGGTGAGATGAT
The DNA here is from genome assembly GCF_021292245.1 of Micropterus dolomieu. Lineage (NCBI taxonomy): Eukaryota > Metazoa > Chordata > Actinopteri > Centrarchiformes > Centrarchidae > Micropterus > Micropterus dolomieu. The sequence continues at coordinate 28,992,108 of NC_060156.1, forward strand.
CTGGTTTGTGATTACTGAAGCTCTAGGTGACGTGTACAGTGTTCTTAACCAATGGATTAACGACTCTCCAAGACCAAACTTGCGCAGGGTGCTAAATAGAAAAGTCCAGTTTACTTTGTCAAAAGCTTTTTTGGCATCCAATGATTTGTTTTGTCTTGTCTTTACTGTGATATATCGATTAAGTTAAAGTCTACAGAGGTTATCTAAAGCATTCCTGCTTTTGATGAAGCCTGTCTGATCTGCGTGGATTAGTTTTGGCGTAACTGTGTTGTTAGGGATTTTGTAATGATTTTAGATCAGTATTAATAAGCGAGAGAGGGCGGTAGCTAGAGGGGTGAGTTGGATCTTTGTAAGGTTTTAATAAAAGTGTTATGACAGCAGTATTCATGTGTTTGGGTATGGTCGAAGTATCTTTGATTTCCGTAGTCACTCTATAAAATAGTGTTGATAGAATATCCCAGAAGTGTTTATAGAATTCGGCTGGGAATCCATCTGGTCCAGGTGATTTATTGTTTGGCATTTTATAAGTGTCTAAAATGTTGGCTTGTTCTCTAGGTAGGGTAGGTAGGTCCAGATTGTCTAAGAAGTTGTCTATTTCTGATTGGTTAGGTTCATGCTTTGAGGAATACAGATATAAAAGTTATGAAAGATATTTTTTATGACCTGCGGATTGTGGGTTATAGTACCTGTTGCATGGAGTATGGATGGAATAACTGCTTTCTCTTTTTTTGCGTTGTAATTGGTTTGCTAGATGTTTATTTGCTGTATTACTATATTGATATTTTCATATTTAAGTTGTTGGACTGTGTTTTATTGTGTGTGATAATTTCCATTTGGGTTTTAAGTTGGCTTATTCCATTTTGTGTTTGTTCAGTACTAGTGTTATTGGTATATTGGTTTGTTAGCTGTTTAATTTTAAGCTCTAAGGTATTTTCCAATTCTTTTTTTGCTTGTTATGATGTGAATTTACCTCTTAATACTGCTTTAGCTGTTTCCCATAAGACTGAGGATGAGATATCTGGAGAGTCGTTTATCTCCAGGAAGGATGCCCACTCTCTTCTGATAAATGAGCTGAAATCGAGATCTTCCAGCAGTGATGTGTTGAAACGCCATCTTGTAGAAGGCTTAAAATGGTTTTGGGTATTTATTCCCTTATCATGATTGAATGAATAATATTTTCTTGAATATGTTGGGTGAGCGAGTTACTAATGAGAACGAGGTCAATTCTAGAGGGAGATTGGTGGAGGGAAGAAAAATATGAATATTCTTTTAATAAAGGGTTTCTCGTTCTTCAGCTGTCGCTAAGTCCATAATCATTCATATACTGTTTTATTATATCAGTGCAGTGCCAGTGTTTTAAACTACCTGAGGTACTTGAGCAGTCTAGTGTGTGGTTGATAACAGTATTGTAATCTCCAGCTATAATAATATTTGTTGAGTGGCAGAGTGAGGGGAAAAAAATCGTGAAAAAGAACGATGGGTCATCTTTATTGGGTCCGTAAATTTTGGCAAGTGTAAAAACTGTGTGGTTAATAGATGCATAGTGTCAGGGTCGCTGGGTGCGCAAAGCAGGAGAGAGCCCAAACGCATGACACTGTGAGCTGAGATTGAGTTCCAGGGTTTATTAATCCCAAGCATGACAAACAGAACTCACGGGTACAGGAAACAAGAGCAACAACTTCATACAACAGGGCGAGAGACAGCGGGGGGGAACAAAGAGGCAGGCAGAGTGATAACTGGGGGAAACAGACGGAAAACTGACCAGAGTAAAAACACTAAGACACAAAACTAGGAGCTAAGACACAGGGCTGAGATGCAGGAAACAATCTATAACACATGACAGACCGGTACAAAGAGAGCTGAACAGAACCAGTAAATGAACAAGGGAATACACAGAGCTAAACAGAGAACACAAGATGAGGACTAAGAACAAAGACATGGAACCAAAACCAACTAAATAGCAGATACAAAACCAAACCAAACCCTCAGAATAAAAACCCGAAAACACAGCACTCAGGACAGGATCGTGACACATAGGGGAGAGAGAAGAGACAGGTTGTATGTATGAAGCTATCCACAGTGACTGAACACATAACATAAAAGTGTACATACTGTGCAAAAAGAGATGTGGTGGAAACATAACACATGAAAAACCTAACACAGACAGAGCAAACACAGAGAGGGGCATTGGTCAGGAAGATTTAGGGAGTGTGTGATGCCAGGTCACTTTACGAGGTTTAGTTCGTTTTTTATTTCAGTTCATTTCAGTCCACTTAAAAGAGCCATGGGTTTTTTTGAGTTTCATCGATATACAGTTGGTCTACTACCAGGGAAGTGCGTTTGTTGTTTTCCTTTAATATCAGGTAAAGTATTTTCCTACATTCATTTATTTCCTGTGGAAACTGATCGTTTAGTCCGAATGCTGTGCCTTTGAGTTCCTTTCTTTGGCATTTAACCTGTTCCTTTTGATGAAAGTGTTCGAATTTTGCAATTATGGGTTGTGGTCCTTTGTCAGATCTGCTGCCAAGGCGGTGAACTCTGTGGAACGAGATGTGTTTGACAGTGTCAGGTGGTAGTTTCAATTGTGTGACCATGAAGTTTCCAATTGATGATTCTGGATTGTCAGGTGAATTTTCCGGGATGCCTGAGAAGATGAGCTTCTCGCACATGGAGCGAGTTTGGATGTCCAGAATTGTCTCTTTTACTGGCTTGTTTTCTTTAGTGATAGCGTACATTTTTTCATTGAGTGTTTTAACGGAAGACTGTAATTCCTGGTTTGATTGTTGCAGTGTTATGATGTGGTTGAGGGCGAATTCAAGACTGTCCTGAATGGTATCAGTTCACACAGCCACGTCTCTGTGAAGCACAGAACAGAAGATGAATAAAAGGCTCTGTTTTTCCCTACCAGTAGCTGAAGTTCGTCCAGTTTGTTGCACAGTGAGCGCACGTTGGAGAGAAATATTGCCAGTAGCGGTGTGCGGAGTCCCCTACCACATAAACGCAACTCTTCACAGCCTGAACAACAGCGAGAGAGCCCTTCTCCAAAATGTCTAATAATTCCACTGATGATGCGACAAATGTGGGAACTAAATCCGCTGGAGTTGTTCCCCTGATGTTCATGAGCTCTTCTCTGGTGAAAGAGCACTGGGACTCACAGCCGAAAATTGAATTAACACACAAAAACAAAATAAAGCGCACCTAACACAGATGCCGCTATACTCAGCACCATCTTGGATATGTATCCTGACCTGTCTTCATTAATCAAGATTGTATTAATTTAGTACCTTCTTTATGAAAGGTGTTTCCCGACAAAGTACATTTTTTTAATTACACAGAGCAGAAAGAAAGGAAATGTAGGGATGAAAGAGGGGGAATGGCATCTAACCATAGGTGGTGGTGTTACACGGTACGCCCTCTAAATGTGAACTGGGGTTGATTGCTATATGTAGATAATAAGTACTTGCATAACTTGTGATGACCTGATTTTGGTGTCTATGTCCACTACAGACAGCCATATCTGGATTACCAGCCAGGAAAAGTAGGCCACTGCCCAGGGGCCCCAAAAGTTACAGATTATAGTATGTCAACTGTTTTACGGCCATTTCACGCCAATTGTCACAGGGAAAAAGACTAGGTGTGGGGTATAAATAACCATGGTTGGGGTGGGTGGCGATGGTGAAGTGGCGAAGACACATGCCTTTGGTGTGAGGAAAGTCCTTATAGGCAAGTCCTACTAAACAGAGCGCAGATTGAAAAAATCCAGTCTCCAAGTCCATTACCTCAGTCTGAAGGATTTATTAATAAACTACAATAACACTGTGGATAAGACTGTGGATCAGCTGGTAAACCCAACCCCTCCCTGTGCCTCAGCTGGAAGTAATGATGACAGTGAATTGTTTTTATCTTATTTTACCAATAAGGTGGTGTCAATCAGAGCCTCTATTACCCCCGCGGCCTCTTACTCAGAGGTTCCTCACCAGCGACAAGAGAGTTTTGACCAGTTTTATCCCATCGATTTGTCTGAGCTTTTAAAAACAGTATCACAAATAAGAGTGTCTTCCAGCCCACTTGACGTAATACCTACAAAGTTTTTAATGAAAGTAATGAATTCTGTTGGGCCCCATTTGATCTCTGTTTTAACAGCTCCCTATCTACTGGTTGTGTCCCTGATTATTTTAAAATGGCTTACGTGAACCCACTTTTAAAGAAACCTGGTTTAGATCCCTCCCTCCCACAAAATTTTAGACCAATTTCGAAACTGCCTTTTATTGCAAAGATTTTAGAAAGAATTGTGTCTAAACAGCTGCTTACTGTAAAAGTTTCAATCTGGTTTCAGGAAGTACCACAGCACTGAGACTGCCCTACTTAAGTCACCAATGACCTTTTAATGTCTGCTGATGAAGGCATGTGCTCAGTCCTTGTACTCCTAGACCTTAGCGCTGCTTTTGACACCATTGACCATAACATCATTTTAGACAGACTGAGGCACTGGGTGGGGATGTCTGGTACTGCCTTATGATGGTTTTCATCCTACCAGTCAAATAGGAAGTTCTGTGTGTCTGTAAACAACTATGTGTCTTCGTTCTGTCCAGTTAAATATGGTGTGCCTCAGGGGTCGGTCTAGGACCCATTTTGTTTTCCTTGCATCTGCTTCCCCTTGGACATATTTTCCATAACATGGTATTTCTTTTCATATTTATGCTGATGACACACAAATATACTTGCCCGTCAGATGCACAGACTCTGGAATGCTGAGTTCACTTAACAACTGCCTTTGTGAAGTTAAAAAACGGATGTCAAATAATTTCCTCCAGCTGAACTCAGACAAAACAGAAATCCTGGTCATTGGGTCCCAGCAGATGGCAAAACAAATACTGCCATCTGCTGGTTCCCTAGTAAATCACATTAAGCCTGTTGCAAAGAACCTTGGTGTTTGGTTTGATAGTAATGAAAATTTCGAGCAGCACCCCACAAAGCTTGTTCAATCATGTTTTTATCAACTTAGAAATATAGTAAAAATTCGATATATGTTAACTTTTAAGGACACCGAGACCATTTTTCACGCCTTCATCTCATCACGCCTGGATTACTGCAACAGCGTTTTCACTTGTTTAACCCAAAAATCTACTGATCGACTCCAGACTGTCCAGAACTCAGCTGCCGGGCTTTTAACCAGAACGTCTTATCCATTCCGCCATCACCACCCCTCTCTATCCCTTTTATTTTATTCTATTTTACTTATTTTATATTAAACTTGAATGTGTATTTTAGTCTTCTCAGTATTTTCTTGCTTCAGTGTTATCTTGCTTTTATCGTGTAATGTTTTCCTGCTTTATTCACGTATTGTTTTTGTACATTGTCTTTTGTGTATTATTGTCTTTACACTTGTTAAAGCACTTTGTAACTTGTTTTTGAAAAGATTATTATTATTATTATTATTACTAATCAGCAGCTATCTTGGCAACGCCTCTGGGCAGTTATTTTGGACTAACAAGATGAGGCCCCTATCTGAATGAATGGGGAGAGATCCATAACTGCACTTTCACTTTCCATAAAAACTACATGAATAGAATCACCAGTAAAAACTTACAAAACTTGTAGGAAAAGTTTGACAACTTTGCCCCAAAATAAGGTTTAAAAATCCCCAGCTACTCCAGCCTGCATGTCGAAGTGTCCTTGGGCAAGATACTAAACACCCTGGTGGCAGTGTATGAATGTGTGTGAATGTTAGTTTCTGTTTGAGCACTTAGGCTCAATGTATGAATGTGGGTGAATGCAGATGTAGTGTAAAAGCGCTTTGAGTGGTCGAAAAGACTAGAAAGGCGCTATACAAATACGGAGCATTTACATTTACTTTGCGTCACTACTACCACGCATGCGCAATAGAAGTATAACAGTGGAAACACGATTCTTTCCTGCCTCAGTTAAAAGCAGTCGATTGGCTTTCTAGCAGCATCTTTGGCGTTATGGGCTTTCCTAGAGTTGTATTGAGGATTCAGTGGCGTGTCTCTATAAAACGTTTCTGGTGTGAGAGACCCAGGTTCAAGTCCCACTGCAACCCATCTACCAGTGTGTCCCTGAGCAAGACACTTAACCCCTAGCTGCTTAAGAGGTGTGCAACCTCTGACATGTATAGCAATTGTAAGTCACTTTGGATAAAAGGGTCCGCTAATTGAGTAAAATGTAAATGGTGTGATGGACGAAAGGAAAGTAAGCTGGTCCCTTACCCAAGAGACTGGAGTTCCTATGTGAAACAAAAAGACAACATTGAATTTTGTTTATAGTGAATTTACGTAAGATGTGTAACTTACGTAAGTTAGGTAAGTAACGTGACATTGCCAACATTAGCTACAGCCAAATGTACAAATGAGCTAAATTGAAAGCTGTCTGTAACGGTTCAGCTTAGTTTGCCATGTAGCTTAAAATTTGGCAAATTTTTACCTGCAGTGCACAGCAGACAGAGAGGGGAGGAGGAGGACAGGAGGAAGGGCAGATGCCATATTGCATTAGAGCTGTCTTCTTCTGAAACAATGAAACACATCCCAACCTTCGATGACATGTTTGTTTAGCTCTAGCTGCCTGCACCATGTCTGCGTGGCTCTAGCCAGGCGCAGCAACATGGTGCCCAGAGTGTGACAACAGCAGCTACGCATGTTAAAGCATTATTTGATTCTTATTGGCTAAATTATTGCCCAAAATTTCACTTTCCGATATGATTCCGATAATTGATGATTCCGGAAAAATATGACCAATATCGGATCGATAATTATCGTGCATCCCTAATAAAAAGATGATGCAGTTTTTAGTGACAGAAATTCTATGAAACAGAACTATGTTTTAGCTGTGCAAAGAGGTCCCTTGCCCTGACACCTAACTGATATCAGTAATGAGAGCATATTGACATGTTCCTCTTCTTGGTCTTCCATGTGCAAGGACAGGATTTCCACAAATTCTTCTTCTTTGCCTTCCATGAGTGAAAACAGTGGGATGACAGACTTGTGTTGACGTTTCTCCCCTGACTTGGTTATGTCAGAGATGATCACACCCTTTGATCAGAATATAGACAAGGAGATTACAAAAGTATGTCAAACGTCTCTTGAATCCAGGGCACCTGGAAGCAGTGACAGATGCTTTTGGAGAACAAGTGAACTGCAGCCCTCTCAGGCTGTATATACTGCAGCCCACTGAGGTTGTACAGAATCTGCAGCCCACTGAGGTTGTACAGAATCTGCAGCCCACTGAGGCTGAAAAAGACACTGCAGCCCTCTGAGGCTGTAAAGATGCTGCTGCCCTCTGAGGCTGTAAAGATACTGCAGCCCTCTGAGGCTGTAAAGATACTGCTGCCCTCTGAGGCTGTAAAGATACTGCAGCCCTCTGAGGCTGTAAAGATACTGAGGCTGTAAAGATACTGAGGCTGTAAAGATACTGAGGCTGTAAAGATACTGCAGCCCTCTAAGGTTGTAAAGATACTGCAGCCCTCTGAGGCTGTAAAGATACTGAAAGATACTGCAGCCCTCTGAGGCTGTAAAGATACTGAGGCTGTAAAGATACTGCAAGACACTGCAGCCCTCTGAGGCTGTATAGATACTGCAAGACACTGCAGCCCTCTGAGGCTGTAAAGATACTGCAGCCCTCTGAGGCTGTAAAGATACTGAGGCTGTAAAGATACTGCAGCCCTCTAAGGTTGTAAAGATACTGCAGCCCTCTGAAGCCCTCTAAGGTTGTAAAGATACTGCAGCCCTCTGAAGCCCTCTAAGGTTGTAAAGATACTGCAGCCCTCTGAAGCCCTCTAAGGTTGTAAAGATACTGCAGCACTCTGAAGCCCTCTAAGGTGGTAAAGATACTGCAGCCCTCTGAATCCCTCTGAGGCTGTAAAGATACTGCAGCACTCTGAGGCTGTAAAGATACTGAAAGATACTGCAGCCCTCTGAGGCTGTAAAGATACTGAGGCTGTAAAGATACTGCAAGACACCTCTGAGGCTGTAAAGATACTGAGGCTGT
>NC_060156.1:29000208-29051948 GCF_021292245.1 Micropterus dolomieu
CTAAGGTTGTAAAGATACTGCAGCACTCTGAAGCCCTCTAAGGTTGTAAAGATACTGCAGCCCTCTGAAGCCCTCTAAGGTTGTAAAGATACTGCAGCACTCTGAAGCCCTCTAAGGTTGTAAAGATACTGCAGCCCTCTGAAGCCCTCTGAGGCTGTAAAGATACTGCAGCCCTCTGAGGCTGTAAAGATACTGAGGCTGTAAAGATACTGCAGCCCTCTGAGGCTGTAAAGATACTGAGGCTGTAAAGATACTGCAGCCCTCTGAGGCTGTAAAGATACTGAGGCTGTAAAGATACTGCAGCCCTCTAAGGTTGTAAAGATACTGCAGCCCTCTAAGGCTGTAAAGATACTGCAGCCCTCTGAAGCCCTCTAAGGTTGTAAAGATACTGCAGCACTCTGAAGCCCTCTAAGGTTGTAAAGATACTGCAGCACTCTGAAGCCCTCTAAGGTTGTAAAGATACTGCAGCCCTCTGAAGCCCTCTAAGGTTGTAAAGATACTGCAGCCCTCTGAGGCTGTAAAGATACTGCAAGATACTGCAGCTCTCTGAGGTTGTAAAGATATTGCAGCCCCCTGAAGCCCTCTAAGGTTGTAAGGATACTGCAGCCCTCTGAGGCTGAAAAGATACTGCAGCCTTCTGAGGCTGAAATGATACTGCAGCCCTCTGAGGTTGTAAAGATACTGCAGCCCTCTGAGGCTGAAAAGATACTGCAGCCTTCTGAGGCTGAAATGATACTGCAGCCCTCTGAAGCCCTCTGAGGTTATAAAGATCTCTCGGTCACAGAGCCAACCGGAAGCCAAAAATGCAACTTATTTCCAGGAGGAGGTGAGAAGTCATCAGTTCAGAGACTCCCATGATGGGGTTCGGAAAGCTTTTCCTCCACGTCCCTCAGAAGATGACGGTAAAGTATTGAATTCTTTCACCATCACCGACTTCATAAGGAGTTATTTCCAGAGTCTCAGCGAAGAGTAGGTTATCTATTTCCCCATGGAAATGTCTCTGGATATATGTACAACAATGGTGTGTATTATTTCTATGTTTAACCTTTCTTTCTTTCTTTCTTTCTTTCTTTCTTTCTTTTCTTTGTTCTTTGTTCTTTCTGTTTTAGGCAATGGGGAAGTAAGTGAAGGCATTTACACTCGGGATGTGAAGGCTCAGCTGACTGGCATGTGTAATGGGAATCCCAAAATGTCACGTTATGCTTATGCTAGACGTCTCCTGATTATCTTTTTTGTTGAACTGCAGAGGTTAATTTGTGGTTTGTTCCTTAAAAGATGAAGAAGAAGATAAAGGAGGAGGAGGAGCTGGAGAGGCTGAAGGCTTCAGCAGAGAATCTGACCAAGCGGCCTACTTTTTAGAAGCGGCTGTTGTGCTGCAGTACAGATATTGACGTGACAAGCAAAGATCAGGACCAGCTTCAGCAGCTGGCTTAATAATAACTTTTTCCCATTTCTTTTTCTCCTAACTCCCCCTTTACTCCCCTCTCTTCTACTTTCTCACCCCTGATATCTTTCTCCTTCCCTATTTTCTCAACACCCTTCTCTGTCTCTCCACTCCCTTTCTTTCTCTCTACCTCTTCACCTCAACCTCAAATTGGCTTTAAATTTAGCAGTTTATTGGACACTTACATGATAATGGTTAAAAGGAACATGACTTTAACACCTCCTTCTCAATGGAGTAAATGCTCCGTATTTGTATAGCGCCTTTCTAATCTTTTCGACCACTCAAAGCGCTTTTACACTACATCTGCATTCACACACTGAGTCTAAGACAAAATAATTTCCTAACATAGACACTTGAACCTTCAGTAATTGATACAACGGGGTTTAACCAGAATATAAGGCACCTAACAATAATGCAAGGAATAAGCAAAACAAATTCAGAAATAAACTCCCGCAGAGCACATTTTCTCTAATGATGACAGGAACTTGCAGACATCCAGAAAAGCGCCGTTGGTTTAGATTAAAGCAGAGACTGCAAATACTGGAAATTAAGACAGACAAATCCTCTGAACATGAAGAAACAAATGGCCAAAATGTTGGCATGGCTTCGCTCGGCTCAGGCACAAGCACCATGCTAGCATGCAATAGAGAGGAGCTAAAAGAAATAAACTGATGGAGATGTTTAGAACGGAACATAAAAAAGAAACAATTCAACAAGAGTGCCAGAGCAGAGGTTGTGGAGCTCCTGTGCAAAATCGAACCTGACCTGGCAGCAAAGAAGGAAGACACAGCAGAGTTGGAAGGGTGATAGAAAATAAGCATCGGCAAATCAACATTATCTTTGCTAAACAAGCAATAAGAGACATCTGCAAGCAAACACAGACTTTGTCGATTTGCAAAGAGGAGGGAATCTGTTTCACATAATACGTGACACAAGAGAACTGTCAAATTTAATTCAAATTCAAACAACTTTATTTATCCCCGTAGGGCCATTCAGTTTTAGCCTACCAGTCGTATCAAACGAGACAAGACGACAACAATCAATCAAGCATTCAGAAACACTGTCAATGACATCTTATTGCATTTGGGTACCAGAACAAAGCAGCGAATACACAGGTCATAATACCTGGACTAAGCAGGGACCATAGTATAAATAAATGAATAGATAATAATACTAAATAAATAATAAATACATAGGTTTACGATGCTTGGCACATGTCTAGTTGCCGCTATCAGCAGTATTTAAAAGCCTGATGGTAGAAGGAATAAAATAATTTGCATATCTGTTAGTTTTCCTTGGCGGGGCGAGGTAGCACCATCCTGAGGGCAATAAACAGTATTCCTGACTAAGAACGTGGTCAGAATTACTCATGACCTGTCAGACGGGTGCTGTGACCAAGAATTGAACAGGCAAAAAAAATACTTTAGGGGACCATTCGGCTTCATGGAAGGTCATCAAGGATCTGTTTGCAGGACAGGTGTAACAGTTTTTGTCTCTTTTCCTACTTTCCTGGTTCCCCAGGTCATTTCATTGTCATTTTCCATTCACCCACAATGCCCCACAATGTTTCCACTTCTCTTATCAGCCATGCAGTTACCACACTCTCATATATCATACATTTTTGGACTCAACAATGGGCTTACAAATTCCTTTTCATTTGATGTAAGCATGATTACATCAGCAAAGGAGTTTTGCTCAAAACTTTTGAAGAAGGTGGAATAAAAGCAATACATTTGGAAATGATGAATGGAGTATTAAAAATGAAGTGGCTTCAATCTTTTCTAAGGAATGGAAAAGAGGTGTGGTACTCATTACCTTCACTTGTGTTCAATCAGTTGGGAGGTATTGAGTTTTTGTTAAAATGTGATTTTGAAATATGTAAATTGCCTGTTAAACTCTCTGCCTTCAAACAACAAGTCCTGTCACACTGGAAAATGATTTATTAAAATAATTTCAGCCCTCAATGTCCCACTGTAGAATAATAGAGTCATATTAAGTAAAGATAAATCAAAAGATATGGAAGAGTGGATAAAGAAACAAATGTGGTCAATTGTGCATCTGAAAATGGTAACATTGTTAAATTTAATGAGATTAACAATAAATATTATTTGGATTGCTCAATTAAAAACTATATTAAGGTGACATAAAACATTCCAACGGTACATAATCAATTAATTAAAAACTATCTAGATAACACACTCCTAAATACCTAAATTATGAACATTTCTTACAATATTTGGTAAATACAATGTAGTCCTGGAGGTAATACCAAACTCAAGGTGTGAAACCAAATGGGGATTCCATGACTACATGAGAGACTATTTCCTATTCTATCCTATATATTTATATCACGGGCAGAACTAGCTCTGCTCCTGGGGACTTGGGTTACTGGAGGGTCACCGGTCCAAGTCCACCTCAGACCATTGCCGAAGGTGCCCCTGAGCATAGCCCTGAACCCCCAACTGCTCCCCGGGTGCATCCTAATTAGGATGGGTTAAATGAGGACATATTTCATGTGCATTGTACTGTGTACAGCTGTATATGACAAAAAAGGTGATTTTTCTTATTATATTATTTCCTATTATTGCACTGTGACATTTCTTGTTCTATATTCTGCTGTAAGGACAATGAATGTAACAAACTACTGTATATGAATGAAATGAAAAATGAATAACCAGGTAGAAACAGGCAGTAAGGGGTAGAAGTCTTTACAGATGTGCTCTACAAAAATAAAGACTAGCTAACATGTGTGGGTAAAATTGAGAAGTATGACCAGAATGTGGAGCTTTGACATCTGTTCTCCAGCACTGCCATATGGCTATCAATATAATAGGCCGACACTTGAGGGAACTTATCAAATGGTTGGGGTCATAGCCTAGCCAAAGGTAATAATAGCTTAATGCTTCCTTTGGTGAAAACATGCAGCAATAAAACATTCAGAGCAGTTTTGTGGCTCAAACCCAACCCAAGCAAGAGTTTGAGTCAAGTTTAACAAACATTTTATCCACGGAACCACCCAGACTCAGCACAGGTGTGACAACACCTTTGTTTGTATAGCTGTGTCTGAAGCCTTGTTTCAATACAATCAGAGTTAGCGAACGTTGAACTGAGAAACATAGGTGCACGAAGCTCCCCAATCCAATTATCATGGAGGAAAAAAGCACAGGTTTTGCTGCTAAAAGCCAACACTGGAGCGTTAACCCCTTGGTGCTGGCTTTTGGGTTGTTGTGAAAGGTGAGCTTGAACTCTGATGCTAACCCAATACCCACTCTCGAAGTGAACTGTGGAGCAATTCATCAAATCAGTGAACACCATTCGAACTAATCATGGGAAGCTAGCATTGTATGTGTCATTTAGAATAGTACTTATTAATATTATTGTACTATTTAATATATTATTCTTGTTATTTATACTATTTCAGATTTATCCGTTTCATTAAGTAGGTTTCCAATGTTTGCCACTTTGCCTTGGTGTTTGGTACATACATTGAACACCTTAAGAGGAAATAAAAAGGCAGTACTGCAACAGTAAAGAACAGAAGGTGGGGCGTTTGACTAGGGTGGTACACCTGGTTCACTGGTCCAGTTTGTAGGCTATGGCAGTTTGACTAGGGCGGTACACCTGTCAAACAGTAAAACAGGTGTCCTAAGGTGAGGACAGAAATCTCCTGGAGCAGAGTTTCTACCTCAAAATGCCTGCATTAATAAATTATTTAACACCCATGGTCTTACGAGACGTTTCTATGCGCTGCCCTCTAAAGTCTGCTGATATGCACTCCAGACCAACACCAAGATGAACCTGATGGTTGCACCATGATGTAAGATATCCCGGCAGAAATTTAGAGGGGTTTGCTGGCTTTTTTACCGACTGTGTGAACACTAATTGAAAAACATTTCCATCACATGACCGTTGTTTACAGTTTCTGAACAGTTGGAGTTTTGCCTTTGTGAACACAAACCAGACCAGCTGGAAAATATAAACAATATATCATCCTCGCATTGGTTGATTCAGGAACCCGACCTTTAGGTGTGAAGTTAAGTAAGACTTGCTAAACACCACAGAAGCCACAAGTGTGGGATGATGCTAATTGCTGAAACATCAGTACAAATGTAGATAAGACTCATAAAGTTAGCAAACTAACTTATTAGTTGCTACTAATAACTAACTTATATATTATATACTTATATGAAATTACCTGATTCAATAATGTTACAATTACACAACAATGCCTTTCTAAAGTTTGCTAACATTAGAAAACATTAGCTGCTATAAACTGGTCATACCAGACAAAGGAAGGCTGAAGCAGCAAAACACAGGGTGTGTGTTATTGAAGGTTCTCAGTCATCCAGGTCATAGTTATCCAAAGAAGGTTAAAGTCAAGGGCAACTGGACACAGGGTGTGTGTTATTGAAGGTTCTCAGTCATCCAGGTCATAGTTATCCAAAGAAGGTTAAAGTCAAGGGCAACTGGACACAGGGGGTGTGTTATTGCATATTTAGTCATGTGGTTGAGAGACCTTTAAATCATACATTTAAATGTTTTAAATTGATTATTTTAATTCCGGTTTATTATTAATTGTAATCTATGTATGAACCTTTGTAGGGCATTGCTGTACGTTGGTCTTTAATATAGAACAATGCTGACTTCTGCTGGCCAGCAGAAGGTAATGCATGAGTAGGGTGCTGGCACCCCTCCACAGCTTGTACTGAAGAGGCAGCAGATTCTCCTGTGCACCACTTCCTCACAAACAGAACAGCAACAAAGATCCTCTGGCACCCAGTGGTGAGTGAAGCCTGGAGATGTGATACATTGTTGCTCTCCTGAGACATTTCCACTGTGTACATGTGCGGATGATTCTCACCAACCAATTGCATTGTGTATTGACACTATATTTTCTCTGTCTGAAAGGATGCCTCATCAATGAAGGTTTGCTTATTGTGTGTGTGAATCTCAGCATCACCTTTGCTTATTTGTGCAGCTCACATAAATAATTCTAAACACAAAGACAAATTTGCGCAGGAGCCCATGAATGAAAGAAAGAATTGGACATTCACAGCACACGATCCAGGAGGAGAAGGTTTATATTTAATACAGCTGATGTCAGCAGCATTTCTGTTAATATGCATAGAATGAGGGACAACTAAACACAATCAAAGACAGGTTTGAATGAAGCAATATGCAGCCCATTTAGCTCCTCATTTCTGTCATTGAAGCAGGACACAAAGCAGCTATTCTAATAGTCCCGACCATGTATCTGCTTTCTGTCTCACCATAGGCTTAGAGCAACTGAAGACACCTTCGCACCTCTGTCTGCTCTCTCTATTCAATTTCCTAGACTTGGTAATCAGCAAATCCAGGAGAAAACTGATTATTGGTGACCAATCTGTCTCTGCCTGGTTTCCATATTGACTGTCGGCCCAAGCTGCAGCGACAACAGATACAATTGACATTCAGAAAAGAGGACACGACGGTGCACTTATTCCCAAAAGATATTGAAAAGAATCGGTTGTGCCTCTTAATGGAACTATCGCTCCATTCTTCTCACTCCTTTAAGAGACAGATTGAGATGTTATCTGAGCTGAGGGAGGTGTTTTTATTTTCTGGCCAATATCCGTCTCTCGCCCGTTGGAATTGCCTATCAGGTGTCTGTTTTTTGCCATGGACCATTTATCAAGCTGCTTCTCTACCCCTCCCTCCTCTCTCGCCTTTTTGGTTTACGATCAGCTATCTTGAGAGAATATAAATAAATAAGTCGAAGCCTTGGCAAGTATAAATCACAAGGTTGCAGGTAGGGGTGACAGAAGGCTTCTCTTTAAGTTTTACGCTTTGTGAACAAGATTCGAGGACTGAAACTGGACCCAGATGGAACCATGGTGTCCGATGACGTGACCTCCTTGTTCACATATATCCCAACCATGGAGGAAGTGCAAACCGCAAGGACACAACTGCTACAAGACAACACCCTGAACAACAGATCTAATTGAGGTTAGCCCAGACCAGATTTGCAAACCACTGGACCTCTGTCTGAACACCACCTATTCCCAGTACAAGGGGGGATCCTACAGAAGCACGGCTGTGCCATGAGCTCACCAGTATATCTTATTGTGGGCAACATATACATGGAAGAAGTGGGAACCAGAGCCCTGAACTCCTTCAGAGGAAGAGCACTGAGCCACTGGTACAGATATCTGAATGACACATGTGTTAAACTTAAGCTAGGAGTTATCAGAACCCTGCGCCACAGATCTGATGACATACCAGCAAGCGCCCAAGCCCAAGAGAAGGAGCATAAACGCTTTGATGGGCGGAGCCTGACTCGACTGCCAATCTCACTGTTGAGTCTTAGCAACATTAAGCTAATATACAGCCTATCATGACTTGCATACATGCAAAACTCGGCACAAGACCGGTGAGTAGTAGGTGAGCAGAGCAGAGAGAAAAGGGTCAACAACAAGACTCAGTTTAGCTCTAAATGAACAGTGTAAATTACAGCAGAGACTAATGAATAGAGATGGCTCTGCCCCCCCGCTGCCACTGCCGCCACACAATCACACACATATGATTCGACAATTAGTCGACTGTAGGCAACACTTGACAATTCTGATTCATCTATGTAAATCCTTAGTCAGGGACAGTAAATGTAACATCCTGATTCCATATGTGTCTGGTGTAGCAGAGAAACTCCAGGGGATTTTCAACAAATACCACATCCCTGTGTTGTTTAAACCCAGCAGCACTGGTACTAGTCCACCACACACCCAAAGACAAGATAAGCAATCTAGTATATGCTGTCCAATGCAGTGAGGAATGCACAGACCTGTTTATTGGGGAAGCTTAACACCATCTATACAAACACATAGCCTAGCTCAGCACAGAAGGGCAGTCTCCTCAAGACTTAGCAGTTTGCTTACATTTGAAGGATAAGGGACACTCTTTCAAGGACAACGTTGTTCATATTCTGGATAGGGAGGACAGATGGTTTGAAAGATAGTGACAGAAGCCATTTACACCAAAGTAGAGAAACTACCTCTCAACTGGGGACGAAGCCTCACGTGACAATGCAAACGACGGTCGTTCACACTTGGCCTCAGGTGTCTCCAATGACCATAATGACAGTTGTTACAACAGCCAGGAGCACTAACGAACCAAGTGGTATCCAACACCTTGATAAAGACCCCACAGAGGTCATATAGCTGGGACTCCCTGCGAGTCAGTCAGAAGTGAAGAAGCCTCTTGGATGAGAGCTGAAACGTCCTCAAGTATCTTCAATCAAGTCCAGTTGCCCTTGATTTAACCCTCCTTGGATATCTTTGAGTTTAAATTCAAGTGGGAGGTTTACTTATGCACGTTGATCGTGTGAATGAGTAGTTGAGATGTGGGAGTAAAGTTAATATTTTTTTATGGTATGAGGCTGAATCACAATAACCCACATAATGATCCGACTGTGCTCAGTTTTATTTCAACTCTACACAGTGTCTGGAAATAAATATAATATTATATTTACTATTACACAAAAATAAAAGTTAATGTATTATTTCACTACCTAGAATAATATTCTGCATGCTTTACTGACTTTGTTACTTGGTACTTGTAAGTGTTTAATATTTTTTTCAGATTCAGGGAACAGAGTTCAGACACAGGCAACAATGCTCTTATGAAACATGAATCTACCCATTCTCTATAGAGCCTATCCTGTTCAGAGCGCAGGGGGTCTGGAGCCCATTCGTGCATGCAGTGGAAGAGAGACAGGGTACACCTGCAGGTCACCAGTCAGTCACAGGGCATGAGTAGGCATCATAGGATACTTTGGTCATTATTTTTATATTTGCATCTATGTTCATGTTAAAGAGGTACTCCAGTAATGTAGTATTTTAATTATAACAAGAATTGTCAAACTCAGAGCACCAGAGGGCGAGATATTTAGATTTTACTGCCTAGTATGGGTCAAGCTCCAAAAACACTGGATCCTACAATTTCCACAATGCCACGCTGACATTTCCATTAAGGACAAATGATACCTCCTTTGTTAAGTTAACTGCAAGGGTCTACGTAATGTGTGTTTCTTTATCTGCCCATGTCTGCAAGGATCAGACCATATGTGTGCATCCTGAAATGTTTGACCATGTGGGCTACACAAACATGTTAACCCACGTGCACGTTCACTGCCCATTTTGGAGTAAACACCTGCACTGACATTATTTAAAAAAAATTTGTTTCTTTTGCTAGCACAAGATTCACGGAACAGGTCCATGCCAGAGTTGATGAGCCACTTTAACAATGCCAGTTATAAATACACAGTGCAGGGTACCTACGTAGTTCTAGCAGTACAGTACCCTTAGCTGCTGAAAATACTGATAAATCCAAAATAAACTGTGGTACAACAGCAACATAGTATAAGTTTGTTAAATATTATTATTACTTGCTTGCTCTACATTATAAACAGAATGTGTGCGTACACGGAACCACAACATGTCCATGTCCATTTATCACTATATCCAGCATTTAGAACCTAGTTTTCAAACCCTGATGACATGACTGGGGTTATTTCCCCAGACTTAACAAAGCTTCCCCAGAGCCACAAAACTGCTATTTAGTAATACTAGTAGTACTCCTCATGATTGATATGTAAAATCAATGGAATGCACCTTTGATGTCTGTAAATATATTTGGTTACCAACATGATAATTGAGGTACCTGACTCATCTCTTAAATGCAGTCAGGTAAACAACACAAATCTGCAGTGGCCCTTTCATTTTCTATGATCATGTCCTGATGAAGACCTTGAGATCAAAATGTTAATTTACACATCGTGACTATCTCTATACAACCCTTCTTATCTTTCCTCTATAAAGCTGAGCAACCAGGGAGACTCAGCCGGGGTTTGGAGGTCAACACGCTGGTTGACTAAAAGAGAGAGAACTCTTTTTCTGAACTTTTTGGCATCACTGCCACTCAGCAAACAATTTGCTGTAGGAACACTTCTGCCCTGCACGCGCAAAATGGTTGAAAAGTTAGAGCAGCCAATAATAGCTCCCCACTTTTCATTCTCATACTGTAGGAAGACATGTTGCAATAGAGAAGAGCTAAATTCATAATTAGGGTCTATGCTCAAATCCCTTTTTACGATACATATCCGATTCTGCTCTGGTAAAACTGGATGGATGCTGCACTGTATGATGGTTCACTATTGTCACAACCACACACACACACACACACACACACACACACACACACACACACACACACACACACACACACACACACACACACACACACACACACACACACAAAATATGTCTTTGCTGTGGAAGTTTGGAAGACGCAATCCTCACAATCTATAATACATGTTAAGCCAAAATAAGCCACGTTTCCCCACACACAGACTTTACTTGTATGGACCACTCAGGTATGTCTTTGCACAGAGAAACACAGAGAAAGAGAGAGTTTTGTTGTTTTACATTAGAAGACATAGACATGATGGATATTTTACAATCATAGACCAGGCAAAGCAACAGTGAACACACCTGCCGATGTCATTCCATACCATGTCAGTCTCGATAGTTACGATAGGCCACATGATTAACAACAACAAAAATTTCAGAACATGAGTTGTGTTGTTGAGCAACTTTATAAAACCGCTGAAGTCATCAGAGCAGACAGATACAGAGAGAGACAGGTGTAGGCGTGTGTGTTTGTGAGTGTGTGTCTGAAGGGAAAAGCATGGTGAGCAGAAGTTAGAGAAGGTCCTGTAATCTGCTGCAGTTTGATTATGAACTTATAATTGAATAGATCCCAGGAAGAATAGCAAATGTTTATAATGGGAATCCTAATAAAGAAATAATTTTACATTAAAGAAAAGTTACAAAAATGTTTGTGTATGCTGTAAATTATAATTCTTACAAAGAAAGAAAATCAGAATCAGCAAGTCAGAAAAAAATGGAATCGGAAAAGAAAATTGTAATCAGTGCAATCCTAATGTCTATTTTTCATCTCTATTTGAATAGTTCTTCCCATCTGTAGCTTTATTAAAGTCAGTACCAAAAGCAGTAAAAAAAAATACTATAACTGTTAAATATTTGCAGCTGCATGATCCGTGAGCACAGCCCCGATCTGTCAGAGTGCAACAAAGTGAGACACTTTGACCAGGTTCCTTACCAGGTGAAGACACATGTAGCAAACAGGGGCTTACTTAAGAAGACAAGCAAACATGACAAGATATAGAAAGTATTACAGCAACCTGCTGAACGTGCCATAAACTAGCCCTTCTTCAGATGGTTTAATTATAGGTTGTGGGAGACAGGGCACAGCTTGCCACCACCAGTGAACCCAGCTCAGCAGTCAACTATTTAATCATTACAGTTTCATTTCTCTACCGAAGTAGTCCCACTGTGTCTTTGCTGGAGTTAAATGTGCAGCAGCATTGTGCAAGAGAAAAGGGTCACTTGAAGAGCTTAGCAACACAGAAGATGCATCCTATCCTTCTTAACCACGACAACTGAAACACAGCGTGAAGACTGCTGTCAAAAAAACGATTATCTTCACATGCATGGTGGTGTATACGCACAGGCCCCAGGCAGTTTTCATTATGACAAGACTACCTTATCACAATCACGGACCATACATATTCATCATGAAATGCAGTTTAGACCAGGGGTTTTCAAAGTCTGACACAATGGGCCCACCTGAGACAAAATTAAAATTGTTGCCCCCACAACACCCCACATGATGCTTTGGGGGTTAACAGGAGGTAGGCTACATGTTCCCATGGATTCAGTGAGTTGCACTGCGGGCTACAACTTGAGCGCCATTTTTTTTAGCCCATATTTATTTACATTTTGGCAAATTGGCACCATTAAAAGTATGCTGAATTAGCAATTAGCAGTGCCTGTTGGCACTATACCCATGGATGTACAGATGTCACTGGATTACTTACTGAGGAAAACTTAGCGATGCTTTCAGGCAAGTTCTGGAGTTATAAAGGAGCGTATTGATATCGATGATTTCAAAACAGATTGATGAATGTTCATGATGGACATCAGAGATGATATCTGTGATGTGATTTAGATGTAGCTCTATTAACACTAAACAATAGAGGTCGCTGCAGTGTGTGAGCAGTATTTGTGTTTAGAATGAAGCAAGGGGCTTCTGGGTAACGTTAGTAGTTTGTTGTATGTTTTTAGCATCTAAAGCTAGGTGAAATAGTAGTCTATTCGAGGATGTCTTCAACTGTTAATAAACAGTGAAACTACAGCATGAGTCAGTGAACTTCATGACAATATCCTCACACTGAATCTAAAAATGTGTCATTTCTGAACATTCAGATTCGACTGAGTTGGGACTTTGAGAAGGAGTAGGAATTTTGCCACAAATTGCAGCAATCAGGTCACTAAGAGTTTTAAAGTACCTTAACTACCTGCGTGAGATTTACGTCGCATCTTTCCCTCCACGCTCCACCTACTGCTCCCCCCTTGGTGAGGTCTGCCTCACAAACCTCAGATTTAAACCATCTTATAGCATGATTAGGAGCCAGTGTGTAAGCTGCTGGTTAAATCAAGATTCATCAGTAATGAGGAGGAAATGCACATTATGTTCTGTATAAAGACTACAGAAAATGTACGGGAAAATATACACTGCAAAAACTAAAATCTTAGTAAGATTAATTATTAAGGCAAAATATACTTATTTTTTGTCTGACAAGACAAGATATTTCTTCTTGCCAGGCTTTTATGTTGAATTTCACTTGTTTCAAGATTTTTGGCCTTAAGTAGCAAGTGTAATATTCTTGTGTTGCTGGCAGATAATTCTGCTTATTTTAAGTAATGTTTTCCCCATTTTAATGCTTTTTTTCCTTGTTTTTTAAAGCTCACTTTTTGCAGTGTGTGCAAATGACGCACGCTGCTAGTGCTTTAAATAAAAATGTACTTGACTTGACATGCAAGCTGCTATATAAAATGTACATGGAGAGATGCATAGATATACAAGCAAACACACATGTGTACTACAACCTGTACACACATTGCATTACTCGCACGTGTGCATTACTTACGTCCTCACCCACCCTATTTTGCCTTCCATCGTACACTGTCAGAGCTCTGCCTTGGCACGGTGATGAAAATGTATGCTTCATCAACTTTGTCACAAAGTCTATGCATTCTATAGTACAGCAAGGCAGGCAGGGCGGCTCCAGAATATCAATGAACAGCCAGTGTTGTGTCCCTGTCAGCCCCCACAACATCCGGGAGCAGTACACCGGCGAAAACAATCCTCAGCTAAACTTACATCACCTTTCAGTGCACAGAATAATCTCTTTCCAAGTAAATAATTTGCTGAGTACCCTGTCATATCAAGTTGGGCTATGAGCATGCTAAAGGATTGTGGTCTGTTCACTGAGATTAAAGCACAACTGAAGCTCCACATCCTATTAAACCAGATTAGAAGAAAAGCAAAGGCCCAGGAAATTGCATCACTTGTCAGGTTTTGCTGGTACAGATTATTACTGCCATTAAATCCTATTGCACCGTGAACTGCCTCGCTTTCCATGGAATTTTCTTGAGTACGTGGAAGGGAAGAGATTATCTAGTGTGAAAGAGACATGAGTGAGTTTCTCTGTTTTGTCAGCTGTTAATGTTCAGTGCCTTCAGTCTGAAGTGACGATTAAACAACAGTTGGATAGAGATTCATATAAAGAACCATATAAAGACAGTTGGATGTCAAACTAAAGGTGTAACGCTCAGTTTGCATCCCATACAGGCCAAACCACAAGACCAAAGTGTCAGATGGAAAAAACATACTGAAGATGTTGCTATCTTTAAACACCTGGAACACCAAGTTGACCTCAAAGATCTAAAGCGGTCAGAAGCTAACTGATCAAGCTCAGTGTGCCACCTCATGTCTTCTGTTAGTTGCGCTTGAACACACCACAAATATCTGACCAACCAAGAGGATTTTCTCTTGTCAATATGTCTGTGAAGATTCTCAGTCATCCAGGTCATAGTTATCCAAGGAGGGTTAACATCAAGGGCAACTGGACTTAGTGAAAGATACTCGAAGGTGTTTCATCACTCATCCGAGACTTCCGAGTCAGTATTTTAGATTGACACATAACTGTACGAAGATTTGATGTTGTTTGATTTTTTTCATTTGAGAATGTAATTAAGATAAAATATATCATTAAATCATGATGGTTGTGAAAAGATCAACTCTCTCAGGGGCAGCAGTGGATTTTTTTTCTATGACACCAAAATAGTCAGAAACAGTACTGCTTCAAATTATTAAATATTATAAGATTATAGGACTCATTTTAGATCCCTTTAAACCAGATCAGTGCAGTTCTATCATCTCAGATCCACAAATAATTCAAATCTGAAAACAGAGACATCATACACACTGTTGGAATAGGAGTGACTTACCTTTTCCAACGATGTCCTTTGCTGATAAGTGTTTAAAAATCTCACAAAAAAGAGGCTCCTCTTAAATTTAATATCTTGCCTTATAATCTTCATGTTCAGATGTTTTTCTTCAGAATTAAAAGTCATCCGGTTGATTGTACACAGCAAACATGTTTTTTCCTAATGATTCAACAAAATGTAAAGAAAAAAGAAAGAACATGGCTATCGCTGCATTCTTCAAAACTCAAAAATTTCAAACCTCCAACTAGAAAAAGTTGAAATACGGAACGCCACTACGCCAAGTTCCTACTTGCAAACTCAGGGCAAATCCATCTCCCATGAACTAAAAGGCAACATAAAGTAATTTGCCTGTATGTGATGAAATACTAAATACTATCATATAGTAAAATCTGTTGTCATGTAAATCGTTGTCAACATGCATCGTTGTCAACATATGTCACCAATGTTATTACATTTACTCATTTATTACGTAGCTCGTTATGGGGAACTGTGGTGTAATGTAATCTGTGTGGCATTTAACCTGTTGAGAATGTTACGGGGCGGGCTTATGTTGTGTTTACGGGTCGGTCACTGTTAAAGGAGACCTTTTATACTGCATTTCCAGCCCTATATTGTAGTGCTGTGACTTCTCTATGGCAGCTTTGCATGATTCAAAGTTCAAAAAAAGAATTTTCCATCTTGTACTGGCACTTTATGCAGGCCGTCATTTCAGCATCTGTCTGAAATAAGCTGTAGATGCTCCTGTCTCTTTAAGGCCTCCCCTCTCTGTCTTCTGATTGGCCAAAGTCTTATGTGGTTACCAGGTTGCCCGCTGCAACTCATTCTCATCTTAGTGCATCATAACTGGCGCTTTTAGACAGCGTTATAAAGCGTAATTTTACGGAATATGAAATGCCACCGTCCCAGCAACACAAAAGCTAACCCTACAGCTGTGCACAAAAGCTGACCCTACAGCTTTGCAGGTAGGGTTAGCCAGTCGACATGCATAGTCAATGAATTAGGTTTAGGTTCTAACATTTCTGATGTTATGGTAAGGGTACGGGGCTTCAGGGGGCTGTCAACACCTTTAACACGAACATAGCATTTCCTAGCACTTCCGGCCTGTACGAGACACCCCAGAGTGTCTCATAGAAACGCATCCAGAAGGGTACCTTAGCGTCAAATAACATTATAGAAATGCCAGATAATATCAAAAAGCCGTGAAATGTCGTGAAAGCAGATCTCAAGGCAGTCATTTGTGTAAAAGAACCTAACACAACAGGGAACAATCTCTTAAAGTCATCTTCTCTGCACAAAAGTTATTTAGAAAAATGTTACAATTGCCAAAATATTTGAAAACATTAGGAAATTTACATTTACTGACTTTTGCAGATTATTTAGCAATGTAGCCAGACGGGAACAAATATTTGTGTCATTTGTTTCCATTGAATGTTTTTAATTAACACCAAGGTCACACTTGGTCACACCAAGAGTACACTTGATAAAGAAACATCAGTTTGGCGTTTGTTAACGCGTCATGCACCTCCAACACTTTTAGGTCAGAAGTCGGACATTTCCACTGAGAAATTCTGACCTGATCATATGGTAGGGCTTACAACTCACTGCCCACATGGCGACATTATACTTCTTGTTTGCTTCACCCAAAGCAAGATGGGAATTGTAGTGCCAAAACTCAGAACAGATAGAAATGAGAATAAGATTAGAAAATGTGAGTGAGAAAATACTTCTTTGGGGGACATTACTAAGGCTCAGAATGTGCTATCAACATTATTGTTATTATCTTGGAACACTGACACTTTGTGTTTATTGAAAAACAGATATGTGTCCTATATTAAAACTATGTGGGGAAAAAGGCAAGAAACTCTACTTTTTTAAATTTAATTTAAGGTAAATCCAATTGTGGTTGGAAACCTCTTTTGCAAGGGAATCCGAAGCATAAAAAGTTGCATACATACAAAATCAGGCAGTGGATAAAACAATACTACAGAAATACACTGGAATCAACATGACATGCAATTGATAATGTAAGAAACAGCAGACAACAAGCTCAAATGTGCCCAAAGCATTTGCAATTTGTTCAAAAGAATGAAAAAATGCCTTTTGGATGTACACAAGTGACTAAATGATGTATTTTTTGAGAATTTCACTTCTGATGTGAAAAATGTACCAAAGTGACTTAGAAAAAACTCTAATAACAGATAATAATACTAAAATGATGCTAAGAACATTTACCAAATGACAGTAGTATTGAATTCTGCTATATATCAGATTCATCCATTACATCCATTGTGTAAAACTGTCCTACAACACTTTATGCACCACTCACAAGCAAATTGCTGGGATTTCTAAGTAGGTCCACTTATACTGAAAATAACAATGTACATCATGTCTAGCTAAGACATATAGTGACTAAGTCAAAAGACTGTAAACGCAGGGAATGAAAAACAGGGTTTCAAGCCGGGGGCCAGAATAACTGAATCCAGTCTAACTGTGTCCAGCACTTGGTCACTTCCTCTGGTAACCAAAACAGGGCCAGCAGCTTTCTTTCCAAACTGTGTGTGTGCGTGTTGTGCATTTCTGTGTACTCTGTTCTTGCACCGACTCATTATGTGCGCTCCTATTATTGCATATCTGTCACCACACTGGAGCAGTGAATAGAGGAACTCACAACCATTCATTAATGTTTTGACACCTCTTCCCCTCCCCTCTACTGTGTTACTGGGATGAGCTTTGGCTTCTTCCTCAGGCACATTGGTGCAACACTTTATACATACAAATACAAGGAGCATACACATAACATACTTAAGCAATAACTCCTCACTCTCCAGAGTTCTTTGGCAGCCTCGAGCTACAGCAAAGGCAATGAGGAATACATTCATTTCACAGTCCAGCCTATTTTGTTCAGTGAATATCCAGCCAGGGACTGCAAGCTGCTCTAAATGTATTTTACATCCAGGTGCCTTGAAGCACTGAAAGTCCAGTTCTCTCATCAGCTTATAAAGCATAGACTACAGTAAACTAGTTGGTGAAAGGGTTTGATTAAACTCTATGATGACATAGGAACAGTATTAGTAGTGTCAAGTCCAGTCCAGTTCAGTTACTGTCCATCACACAACCTCTAAATGAGTACTAGTTCTACATTACAGTTTTTCTCAGTTGCTTTGGTACATTTCTCAAATCATCCTTAACATTTGCAAAACAGTAAGTGCATTTCTCGAAACAGGCAGTACAAACGTCACAACACAGTGGTTACCTGCAAAAGCCCATAACTTGCTCAAAATCCTCACTGAAGGCTCTTTTTAATATTTTTCATAATCCTCTTCAACAAAGTTCTTATGAAAACTGCTTATGAAAACTGCTCACTGACACAGTGAGCAGTAATATATATATATATATATATATATATATATATGAAGAAGAAGAAGAAGTTTTATTTATATAGCGCCTTTCCAGAGCTCAAGGTCGCTTTACATGGTACATTTACACACTAACACACAACTTACAATCACATAGGATACATATAGTCACATTTAAACGAAATACATATTAAATAGATACGTTTTTAACTGTGTCTTGAATGTAGCCACAGATGAAATATTTCGAAGTGAAAGGGGCAGTGAATTCCATAATTTTGGAGCATTAACACTAAATGACCTTCTAGCAACTGTAGACAACCGGAAACGAGGGATGGACAATAAACCAAGTTCAGTTGATCTGAGAGACCGTGCAGGGCGGTAGGTGAAAAGTAGATCAGACAAATATGGGGGTGCAAGACCATTTAATGCCTTAAATGTTAGAAGCAATACCTTAAAGTGGATACGTGATGCCATGGGTAGCCAGTGAAGGTCATGAAGCACTGGAGTAATGTGAGAAGAACACCTGGTGGAGGTGAGAACTCTTGCTGCTGAGTTTTGAACGTACTGTAATCTTGCAATAAATTTTTTGGGAAGACCAAGAAATAAAGCATTGCAATAATCCAGACGTGATGTGATTAATGCATGGATTAAGATTTCAGCGTCATATATATATTACTGCTCACTGTGTTTTGTTACTGTTTACTGGTATTTATGGTATTGTGGGAGAATGGTCTGAGTGTTGCTATATACTTGTAGGCAAACGATATGAATAAAGTATCTTAACTTTTATTTTTGATAGCGTGTTCAACCATTTTGCATGTAGTGACTAATGTAATGAAATTGTGCCTAGATGTTTTGGGGAGTAAGATTATTCAACAGAGACTGGTATAATTCATTGTGATCAGCATGACATAAGCAAATGATAATGTAGGAAACAGCAGACAATTGTACATAATCATTTGCATCAGTGTGTCAAGTCATTTGCAATTTGTTCAAAACAATGAGAAGCGCTTTTATGATGTGCACAAGTGACGAGGTGATGTGGAGGTTGAACAATTAGTTTTGAGAATTTCAATTCTGATCTGAGAAATGCACCAAAGCGACTGAGAAAAACTGTAACCATAGACTGTATATAAGAAATGGACGTAGTCACCCGTTGATTTGTGCACTGCTAGAATTGAAGCCTCGAGCTTGGCCGATTGGGCGCCGCCATGTTGAGTTTTTGCAACCAGAAAGTGCCCGGAAGTGAACATATTTGGACGAGACGGTGGAGCTAATGGCTGTGTGTGGAGCTAGCTAGCTTGCTTAGCTAGGTGCATCTGTAATTCGCGTTAACTGTCGTTTAATTAAACATTAAAACATAATTTTGTCTAGCAAACAACAGTCTTCAAACTAAATGTGATTGACAGGTCGCCATGGTAACATTTTGTCTGCTTTATGGTCTATTTTCCTCTAAATGGGACCATAGTTTGCTAAATGAACATCCTGTTGTACTGAAGACGACTTGAAACTAGCGACTGAGACCATAAACTCATTAGGAAAGTGTTTACTGAGGTAATAAATCAGGTGAGAAGTAGGGTCATTTTACCATTATTTCTAATGGAACCGGACTTTTTTGCAACCAGAAGAGTCGCCCCCTACTGGCCGTTCAGTAGAATGCAGGTTTATAGGACTTTTGCATTGGATTCTCGTCTCAGACTGGAAGCTTCCTGCTTAACAATAGTGCAATTTTGCATTTAGAAATTACATTTAAACCTGTCAGTTCTAAACCCATCAATATTTCCGCCATGGTTTTATGTGTTACTGATTTAAAAAAACGTTTCACTTAGCACTCAAGGCACAGAAGATTTCAAACCAACTGTTAATTGGCCAGGTTTTCACACATTAATCCCAAGGTACAGCATCAACCAACACCCTGCCACCCCACAAGATGAACAAGGAGAACAGAATAAAGCATCACAATAATGACAAGTAGAATGTACGAAAAGACTGTCCTTTGCATGGATGACAGTCCTTAGTGCTGAAAGATTTCTTTGTCTAAAAGCCTCCTCAACCAGGTGCAGATTTAACAATCAATGAGGCCAAAACGGCGCTGCCTTCCCCTCACTGTTCATTTTATATTCTGTTTAAAGAGCAACCTTTCAGTAGACGGGGAGTTCGGCCGACACATCAAATCTGTTGTTTTCAAGCCGAGAGCGGAGTAAGACAGTCTCCCACACAGTCCCCCAGAGAGAGAGAGGAGAGGATCACGTCAGCTGCAGGTTATCTGCTCCACTTTGACCAGCAGCCTGCGCTTTCAGTCCTGACTGTGGGAGGTCAGGAGTTTCCTGAGCCCATCACTAAGCATCACTAAAAATAAACAAATAATAAATGAATAATATAACTATAACAGATTTAGTTCATTATACATACTTGAATAAAGTCTGAACCATTTAATACAGAAAAATAAGATTAAAAGTGAAATATGTAATGAACAGAGTGCTGGATAAAAACATTGCATTTATTTATGATTATCTAATAATTTGTTTGAATATGAGAATTATTAGCCACATTTTAAGCATTCAATTTAACATCTTAGTTTTTGTGCTAATCTAAAAATCTTTCCAGACAATTTGAAGGGGTACATTGTGATGGTTTTCTATTTACAGAAGCTTGTTTTCACTTGACATCATCCTCCACTGATCCACCGACTATAGAGTTGAGTAGTTTGTAGAAGGTTGCCACCATAAGTGATTGCAGTCGAGCTGTAGTAAGAAATAAATGACCAATAAATCACTTAGATGTCCTCAGTCTGCACTAAGAATTAAAATAGGTGCATGATGAGTAGTCGCCAATCATTGAAAACAGATCGATGCTGGTATTGCAGTGAAATAAATAATGTTGGTAATGTAATGCTTAAATAAGATCATGAAAGTAATCAGAATTTAGAAAAACATCACACATCCTTAGAGAGAATGAGAGATAAACAGGCTATCAGACGGGGTAAGAGTACTGCATTTTGTGTAAAGGTAGTGGAGAAATGCCATTACAAGTAAAAGTCCTGCATTCCAAATTTTTCTTTAGTAAAAGTGCAAAAGTATTAGAATCTAAATATACCATAGGTAAAATAACTCATTATGCAATGGCCCATTTCAGAATAATGTATGATTGATAGATAGATAGATAGATAGATAGATAGATAGGCTACCCTACCTTAGTAAAATACAAAAAATGGAAATGTCAAAGCATGCCTTTTAGACCCACACTAACATTCTGATTCAAACCTTTATAAATGTCTTGTACCGCCAGGAGACAGTCATTTGAAAGCCATGGTGGCCTAGTGGCCTCTCGCTGGCCATGTTACCTGCAGTAACAGTGAGATGTCAACACATGCTAATGTCTGTTTCCCTCCTTCTCCACTGCCTTCTCTCATAAAGCCCATGCTTTCAGTATTCTGGCCAATTGGTAATAGTGAATAAAGTTTCTTGGATATTGTTTTTCCTTTATAAGGATAAGTCTAAATGTATCTTCAGAGCTTATAAATGCCCCTGCATGAATATTAAGGGTGTATATATGTCATCATGAAAATAGAGCTTGCATGGACCGTTCTGCAGATGAACGACAACTGAATGTGATTGGTGGAAGGTTGGTGTGAAGGCATGTTTTAAGGCAAGAGCTTACCCAGCTATTGTCACATTTACATAATGCTGCCACTTAACCATAGACTGTATATAAGAAATGGACATTGTCACCCGTTGGTTTGTGGACTGCCATTTTGAAGTCTCAAGTTTGGCCGACAGGGCGCCGCCATGTTGATTTTTTGCAACCATATATTTTTTGCCGCTGGCATATTTGGAAGAGAGGGTGGAGCTAACCGCCATGTGTGGAGCTAGCTTGCTTGCTTGCTTAGCTAGATGCATCTGTAAGTCACGTTAACTGTCTTTTTAACTGAGATGATAATTTTGTCTAGCGTGCAACAGTCTTAAAACTAAATGAACTCACCAGAGAAAGTGAACAGCCAACTCCTAATAAGCTTTTTCAATGGCGCTGGTTAAATCTACACATCCCAACCAGTCAGCTTCTGCTAGCACAGAGCCCCGGACCGCTAGCTCTCAGCCTGCTAGCCATGAGCAAGCTACTCCCTACGTGCCTGGTTCCCAGCCTGCTAGCAACAAGCCAGCAGCAGCCACCAACCAGCCTGCAACCTGTTTAGCAGCATTTTCCAGCCTGGATCCTGTCCGGTTAGTGCTAGCTTTCTTATTTAACCTTTGTTTATTCAGGGAGCTTCACCAAGAGAAACCTCTCATTTGCAGGAAGGCCCTGATCACAATCACACTGTTACACATTCATACCTGGAAGCTGCCTGGTCTGCTGGTCACTGAGCAGCTCCACTGGAGCAGTTGGGTTTATGGGCCTTGCTCAAGGGCCCCTCACCTTCCTGACTGCTCCGACTATCGCCTCGTGGCTAGCCACCTACCTGTTTCCTGTCCGGCCAGCGCCTTGGCGGCTAGACATCCGCCTGTTCTGGCTAGCGCCTTGGCGTCCAGCCATTTGCCTGCCTGGCTGCCTGGCTGCCTTCCTGATCAGCCTGCACCTCGTCCAGCAAGCCAACCTGACTTACAGCATGCCTTTGAGGGGACTTACTTGGCTATCTTCACAGGGACACGTGGAGGTCATGGAAGGAGAATGTTAGGCTCCCGACACCATGGACAACCTCTTCTCACCACAGAGCCTGCACTGCCCAGCACCTCGCTGCTGACCTGCTCCACTGACTCATCGCAGTCCAACTCCTCATCTTCAACACTCACCACACCTTCACCCTCATTGCTGCCCTGCTTTTTGTCCACATGACTGCCCAGCTGCTTATCCGCGCCACATTCCAGTGCTGCGGAGGTCTCGCTGCCCAGTAGTTCAGGGACAGCGTTCGAGTGGTGGAGAGGCAAGAGTTCATGTTCAAAAAAGTGGAGAAATCATTTTTCTGATTATTCCAACACCACATGAATGCACAATTAGTTCAAGCCCTGTGTCCTGTCTGTCTGATTGCCCATCATCGTATGTCGAGTGTCCTGTTCCCGTGTTTGTTTGCTACTGTGGACTTGTGTGTTTTCTGTCAGTTCTGGATCGTGTTTTGTCACTGCATGGACTTTATTTGGACTAATGCATGTAACCCTAACTCTCTGTGTCTTGTGCTTGGGCCTAAATCTCTGTTTCCCTGTGTGTGAACTCAACTGTTGTGGCAAGATGTGGCATGTGAACCAGAAGTGATAATCATTTAAAAACAAGTCCCTTCAGTATTAGGTGATGATTAACTGAGGAGAATACAGCATCTGGTTTATGTATTCACAGTGCAAACATCCATCTTAGATTTAAACTTGAACGTTGAACTTGGTAAAGTGATGAGGCTGGAACCTGCTGGACAGACTACTGGCATGCTGTTACAACCAGGCCAGTAAAATGTGTTACACAGATACGCACACATTTTTATATATATATGTACAGCCATCCATTGTCAATATAGATATATATATCTATAGATATATAGATGTATCCCAAAGGGCCCTACAGGCTTTTGCACTAGCTGACTACACTTAATAAGGGATGACTTCCACCTGCTAATTTAATTCTTACTTCTACAATGTAAACTAACATGTTGAACATGTATTTACTCATTTTTAGTGATTCCCCTGTGTGACTATGCAGCATTGTAAAAACAGTAGAAG
The DNA here is from genome assembly GCF_021292245.1 of Micropterus dolomieu. Lineage (NCBI taxonomy): Eukaryota > Metazoa > Chordata > Actinopteri > Centrarchiformes > Centrarchidae > Micropterus > Micropterus dolomieu. The sequence goes on from NC_060156.1 coordinate 29,024,117, forward strand.
AGGTCTATAACATAAAAATTCAGAATTTCACCCCACAAAAGGTTGTTTGGAAATTACATATTGCAAATATCTACATATGACTCTGTTCTATTCAAATGCCACAGTAAGCCGTGACATAACATTGAGACTGCATGAACAAGACCAAGACCCTGAGATTGAAGTGGCTAAACTGAATTCATTAATTTTAACACTTACTGGATATTTATGCTTTTCCTACTGCAGCATGTCAAAATGTCTGCTGTGAAACAGGTCGATTATATAACACATATCATCGCCTTAAAAAGTTGTCTCAAAGGGGTTAGCCAAAAATTGCTAATTAACACGATAGACATCAGCATTGAAATGAGGATAGATTTTTATCCACCTGGCAAAGGTAAGTCCATTATTCACTCTTCCTTTTGCTCCAGTTTGGTCTTCAGCAATGTCTGTGAAATATCTACCCATGTCATTGCTAAATATTTCACTATGTCCGCTAACTAGTCCAGGGTGGGTGGCCTGTCCCCATCTTAAGCTGTCCCTGGAAATGTCCCCGTTTTTAACTGTGTGTTAATCATAGACTGTGTAAGGTGTTAACAAACTGACTGAAAACTGAAACTGAAATCAGATTTTAGGTGGCCAGAAAGACTGGACAGCAGAAAATACTGGTCTCCTGCCGAAAAGTGATCGTCCGCCGACAACTGATTGCGCGCGCAGCTGTTTTACCCAGTCTCTTTACGTCTACAGCTGCTTTTAACCGGGTCAAACAGACATAATGTGCAAATAAACATCACTTTATGTCTGTGGTAAAAGCAAAAGTATGTCTTTGTGAAACTTTAACGTTTCTTTTAACGGAATAATCACGATTGTGGCCAAATAAGTGTTTGCAGTTTATAGCGTAACCAGGCAAGACATTTATATTATTATAGGCAATAATAGAAACCTGTTGTTGCCAATGGAATTTGGCTGCCATATGTGTAATATCCTTGTTTATATTTGGAAAACGGAATGTAGCCTATAATTAACATGACTTTCTGCTGAGTTATGTATAAAATAAAGTCATGATGTCTTTTGCAATTATCCTTATGACTCTGTATTATTTAACTTGCTGTGTACCAATCAATCCAGTCCTTTTTACCTGTTGAAACACCTTTAAATGCAGTATTACCAGAAAGGGATTACAGCCTCTACTTATTGACTGAAAGGGTAATTCTGCCCTGAAATTACTTTATATTATTATTTTCATGAGGGTTATATTTGACAGATACTCACCTAGTACTTTTTACTTCTTGACAACACATAAAATGCAGTATTCTATCTGCCAGTAAGTGATTGCTGCCTCTACTTATTGACAGAAAGCTCGTTTCTGCCTCAACATGACTGGATTTCATTCAGAATAGTTATATTTGACAGATTATAAAACCAAAATCGTCCCCCTTTTTATTTCACATATAATAACATTATATTTTTTAATGACATACTGACCACCAAATCAAAAATGTTCCCAGTTTTAATTTCAGAAATCTGGTCACCTTAAGGTAGTCGCTAACTTTGTCTATAGTGGTGGCATACAGTGGCTTTATCAGAGAGCAATGAGACTGTAACCAAAACAGTAAAATTGTGAACTGTGAAATCAAAAACGATGAGCTTGAAAATGCTAAAGCGCTCCATTGAGCCCTTTTACCTAACATGTGACTTGATGTCCTTAGAGAGAAAGATGCCTCTGAAGCAATAGGCTTCCTGCTGGAAGAAATCCATCAGAGCTAAAAGAGCTCTGCCAATAGTGTCAGCTGGTGAAAATGATGAATCTGCATGAGAACAACAATTGACCCCTCCACCCCTGTCTCAACCTGTAATAAAATCCCCACCTTGTGTTAATGAACTCATACTGCTGCGTGCTATCTTCGCTGAGATTGTCATAATGTAATGTCATACAAGAAGAGGTCACAGTAGCAGTAGATCCCCCTCAAACACACTCAGCACGTCTGCTGATGTTGATTAGAATAAAAACATTCAAATTCTCTTCTCACTCATCAGACGGCTCGCTGTTATTTTTATTTTTTTTACACAAACAGAGTCAAGGCTGGAATGCTAATGTGCTCATGATAATGCAAGTTATTTCCATACTTTTCCTCTACTATAATTTCATCAAAACATTGAAACAAAGAAAGGCTCTTTAGCACCCTCTCTATCAAGACCACCCTCTTGAGAACAAGCTGGCATTTGACTGTATAATAGGAAAAAATGTGTGTAGAGGGTGTAAATATGTGTGGTCAGTCTTATAGTATCACACTCCACAAACAAAGATGAGGAAAAGTAAGGGAGAAGAAATGAAGATAGACAAAATACCTTGAAACAATACATTCATAGCTGCTGTAAAACACAAAAAATGAAACACTTTCTTATGTGTCTTGCTTAGGAATTCAGAAACCCAGGGCCAGGCAGTTGAAAAGAAATGTTTTGAAATCACCAAATCAAGAATGACCTGGCAGTAGTCTTCATTCAAGACAGCGGGAATAGTGGCAGTATTTGTGCTGGCAATGCAAGCAGCACACTCTCTAAAATGTCAAATCACTGAAGTTCATCCATTCTTTCAACATGAAATATCCAGAACTGAGGCTGCAGGTTCCGCTCGCTCCTCACTGCATGAGGCTTCGCCAGGGCATGACCTCGTTTCAGAAAGTTCTCCTCCATTTCAGTTTGCCAGCTGTTCCACTCATTGTTATCTTCCCTCCAAAGGACAACAGCACTGTAAACTCTAACATCAGTGATGTCGAGTAAAAATGACCCTGAGCTTTCATCACCAGCAGCTCCTGGGGGTACTGGCATTATCCAGTTTGTTCTCCTCACCTTCCACCTCCACCAAGGACACAAGTTTTCAGTCCTGTTTGTCTGATCGTTTACAGGAGATCTCACAAACTTCCTGACACATGTCACTGAACTTTGGCTGATGGCCCAAGATTAAATACCTTACCTTTTCCACAGCAAACAGTACGACCTGTCATAGTAGGAGAGGCACAGGTGTTACTAATACCATTAATGATGGCACTGTCATCTTCAAGGCTACTGTCGAAAAGTCAAAAAAATCTCCTTTCCTAACCACTTTTCCTTGGTCTTGATGGAAAATGTCATGAGGTCAAGGAAAGATGTGAAGGAGAATTCAAAAGGACTTAAGAAAAGACGGCCACGGGGCCAAGAGAATTATGCGATGGCGGATGTTTCTGACATAGCCAGCTGTGATAAAACTACAATGTTCCGTAGATGGACTTCAAAAAGCGCATCTTTGACACTGCGCCCAGTGTTGTTTTAATGCAGGCCATCTAAAGGTGGACAACATGGTGGAATATTACTTCAAAACCTAGACAGCAGAAAGGCCTATAGAGTAGCAGTCACAAAATAATGGAAGGGGTTGTTACATTGAGAATGCTCACATGCACTCACCCTCCTGCCCACCCATATTTATCAACATGAATCCCAATTATTTCATTGTATTGTGCAGTTGACTGACTATCACTTTTCTAACATTAACATAGCTTTCCTTATCAGCTAGGCTTCTTGCTAATAACTTTTTTGAAGGTGGGTTTCCGACATTGACAGCGTTGTGTTGAAGAGATTTGTGCAGCGGTGTTCATGTTAACCATTCAGTTCACACACGGGTCTGTTGTCGACATGTTTGCGGGAGAGAAAAGAGAGAGAGGGAGCGACCAAGCCAGAGGAAGTGCTGAGCGAATATCTGTCATCAAATACAATTTTACCCCTTTTAAGTAAACAAATACATAAAAAATACAAAATCTATATGTGGTGGTCAGCGCTGATAATGTGGCGGGCCACCACAAATAAATTAATGTGTGGGAAACACATTACATTTACTGTAGAGGTCATCCTGCTTGATCATTGCTACTTTTTAAGGCAAGAGTGTCAGCATCTGTCACTGAAGTAAAATTAATTAATGATATTGCTGAAGGCTGGCAGTACATTGTCCAAAAATAACTAATGCAAACCGAGCATTTAACGTGAGTCTACACGCTGCAACATTATCCTCACTTCATCATTTTACAAGACTAGTAACTTAGCTAGCATGGGTCTCAGCTATTGTTGGCAGTTTAAGACATTTACTATGCATATTAGCAAATGATGGCATAAGAGAGAAAAGGCTTAATAGCCAGTGGTAACTTACATGGTGATCGATGTCTTTTATCCGTCATGGTCTGTGATTTCTTTTTTGTTTTTCATTGTAGAAAATTCAAATACAACACTTTAGGGCATATTTCAACAATCCGAAACACAAAATGGGGTTGAAACAGCATCAGATTACAGCAAAGACAAAAGAAAACAAACCAAAGGAAAGAAGGAAATTGTGAGAGTCTTATTCAAGTATCATAATGTGCGTCTGTATTGCAAGGATTCTGTTAAATGTGGTCAATGGATTTTATCGTTTGAGTTTGAGAACGTGCTTCGCTTTAAATGTTGCGGCCACAAGGAATTATGGGATAGCATTCTCTCCTTTCTTTTTGTAAAGGATGGTCCGGTGTACCCTATGCTAAAGGAGATAAGAAAGGAAGCATTGAGGCTCCTTTCCTTAGCTTTTAGAGAATTTGACCAGCTCTTCTGAAAATACTTCCAGTTCACTTCACTCAGTTAGGAACCTTCCTAAGCAAAAAAGACTCTTCCAGCGCAGCCCAAAAGTCCTAGTGATCCAGCATGAACTAAACCAGGGCCCTGAAACTGAATCAGCTATATGGAATTCAGCCATCATCCATTTTATTATCACACCTGTGTCTTTCCTACGGTGACATGTCAAAATGTCTTCTGTAAAATAGTCCTTTAATTTTTAACAGCTGTTGCCACCAAATGGCCAATTATAAAACATTTGACTGATTCTATAGAGGCCTATATAAGGCCTTCTGTGGCTCCAGGGGGAGCTGCGTGAAATCTGATGAATGTCCTCAAGTGAAAAAAATCTTGGGGTGTGGAGTTTGCAGTCTGCAGGGAAGTGTGTTACATAGAATAAAAAAAGAAGTGCGCTTATCAGACCTGTGGAGCCCGCTCCAAATCTTTGCTGGAGGCTAGTGGCTCAAGGTTACATTAGCCACTACTTGCATAGCACACCAAGTCTCCGACTGAGCTGCCTGCACGGTCATGTTGCATTGTGGGTAATGTACAGTAGGTGCCAGATTTTGACAAGGAAGAAGAGACCACAGAATAAAAAAGACAATCTCTTTGGCTCTGCCCCTGTGACTGAATAGTTGCATTTAACCAAATCGTCCCTGATTCCATTCCATCTGAGAACCTTTGTCTCTCTCTCTCTCTCTCTCTCTCTCTCTCTCTCTCTCTCTCTCTCTCTCTCTCTCTCTCTCTCTCTCTCTCTCTCTCTCTCTCTCTCTCTCTCCTCTTTTACATTTGCCTCTACCATCAGCTGTCCAATAAAGGTGAGAATGCTAAAAAAAAGAAAAGAATTAACTACTATTTCCAAGGTCCAAAATGAACCTTTTGCATTCATTTTACATTTGCACTCATAACTCCCCGGCTGTGAGCCATAGAAAGATTCTTTTCCCTGGTTCCTTGGTTCAACGTGTCTCTATCTTTAAAGGCCACACTCATTTCCACCTACACAGATTGTATGCCATTATCACTTTCTTACAAAGGACTTTTTTACCACTCCACCTACACACCACACCAAATTTGACTTGTCTTGTAGGTGTGGTCTTCTTCATCATAAATTGCCATAATTGTTGCTGTTTAGCACAATTTGCCAAAGGTTGGTGCTACAACAACTATGTGCTCAAGAATCTGACTTAATTTAATCCCTGTCCAAAATCATGATATACAGGATTTAAGTTTTTCCAATAATGTATGATTGGTTTTATGTACATGTCAGTCTCCAGTGTGTTAAAAACATGAACACAATAAAACTAATTACTGTAAGAAATCAAGTTAATTTAAGAAATGGGTTGAGGTGTTTACATGTGTTACCTAAAATCCTACTTTGCATTGAGCTGGTCAATAATCAGATTCCTCTCCAATCCCCTGCCATATTTTTAAACCACTAAAAACATGTAAAGTGTATTTAAGTTGGAGATTCACCTGAGACCGCAGTAGAAAGCTTGTTTTCTGTAGATGTCTTCTGAAAAATGGCACAAAATCAAGCTCGCGTTTTCTAAGCACTGCTGGACCAGCGGATAAGACAAAGACATATGGTGCTTCCATATGGAAACACCATGAAAGACAACAATCAAGCAAACAACAACAAAAACAAACAACACCTGCGGGATATAAACTCTTACAGTCCACCTTATGAGGGGGATTTTATAAAGCATCAAACAAGAATTAAACTCCATATGGGTTCATGTTTAAGTATACCTGGATATGTCAATTTAATCAACTTGTAAAAACCACTGACTGCACCCTGATCAACTGTAGCAATGTTTCTGATGATCACTAACCTAAACTAAATATAACTAAATTAACTTCTTCTTTTTTTTAACATTTGTAGCACCATGAGCACTTGCTACTTATTTAATTACCAAAATTCATCCTGCAGGTCAGGAGTCACTGCATCCTGCTAGTACTCTGGGTTGGGCTTTTTTAATTTTGCTCACTGATATGAAATTCACAGACCCGACTTCATCAGACAGACGCACAAATATAACTTCTTACAATATCTTTGTAACAGTGATGAATACAAAGTTACCTCCCTCTATTGTATAAAGAACTGTTTAACTTTATGTTGAAGACAGCATAAACTTGCTAAATATAAATAGCATCTAAATGGCATCTTCTCCTGCATGACTTCCACCACCGCAAAAACGAGACAAACTCATCATGTGAAATGAACTCATCAATCTTTGTTATAGTGTTTTCAAAAGAGAAACGTTTTTGGATCCATTAATCGCCAGGCGTCGAAGCTTTTGGGCAGAACTGTACCACTTAACATCTTAAACACTTTCCTTTTTAGCTTTCGAGTTAATGTTTGAGCGTTTAATTGTTTTTTTTCTTCAATAACACCAACTGCTATTATGTTCTCAGAAGCGACTTCTTTAGATCTTAAAGTGGCAAGTCATTATGCGGTAGCAAGGACTCTATAGGACCCATGAGTGCAAGTATAATATGCATGGCTTGGCAAATGACAGGGTGTATCATGTTACATCTTTTTTCTTCACAGGGACAAATAAGCCTTCTCAAGACGAAGTACTCTCATGCAAATGAGTGGCAGATATGTCTCAACCACAAAACAAATTAGCCACACATCTATCACATATTCCTCTGTGAGGTGTGGGAATGAGAGATGTACTCTGAGAGGAGGATATATTGAGATCAGCTGGCATAGCTCTATAATTTATAGACTCAGCGACTCAAGAGCCAATGCAATCATTCTTATAAGACTGATTCCAGCAATCTATCACTCCCAGAGCCAAGCAGTTCCGAACAGTTTTTAAAGACTGTTTATGTGATAGATCTTCGGAACAGGGGGACGCCTCGCAGGTTCAATAACCTGCCGGCTGAGTTGTCGAGCATCCAGGGTGCTGAGTTACGGAGATGAGAGCTATCGGTGCTGCGTGCTGGCAGAGAGATTGCAAACAATGCTGGTCTTCCTGCAGCGATAGGAAAAACCCCGGAGGAAAAGTGTATCTGAGCGAGCCGCTGAGTACACATTGTGAAATATAAATGAATGTGAAATGTTTTGGAATTCAATATGTTGTTCATCCAGAAGTGATTCTATCTCTGTTAGTCTTTATGAATATTTTTCATTTATGAAAAAGAATTTGATATTCTTCTGTCTTTTATCACACAGACACATCACGCAATACACAGCAACTAACAGTAATCTTGCCAGCATCACTTGAACTGTTGAATACACCGCATATCTGCAGGGATTTGGCTTTCCAGATTGAAGGCAAACACTTTTAAAGTTTCACATTAAGCCATTAACGACCCCACTGATGCTTCAGACGTAGACATGACAGTAGAAATTTGAATCTTTCCCGACTCAGGACAGAGTCTGTCTGCAGCTCAGTCTTCCTCATAGTGGTTGTGCTCATTAGTTATCTTTAAAATCGGAGTCTCTTTCGCTTCAACCCCAACATCACAACTTGTCAAAGTACTTTATCTGAAGCTCTTTGAGCAGGATCAAAGCACGTCAGTGTTTAAACTCTGAATATATCTCCAGTGACAAAAAGGCTCTATTTTGAGAACAGCCGCTTTTCATGGACAACATGACAGACAATCCAGTGCATGTTTTCTCTACTTGGCCGATACAACGCAGAGTAAATAACTGATTATCCCTTGGTGAAGACGCTTCCTGATGAATGATTTCGAGATAAGACTCACCACCGAGTACACTCAACTTTGCAACCAATAAATATTGGTAAACTAGGATGCAATTACCTCTCATGATGTTATCTGACTCAGTTTACTCTTCATAACAACGCTTAGCAGAAAAACCATATAGAACAAATAGCATGACGTGAAACTAATTCACTGCTGAGGTCCTTGTCTTTGACTGGAGGTGTCGGTGAAACCATCTGGAGCCAGATGTGAATTAGTTTCACACCATGCCATTTGTTCTATCTTCTTCCTCAGCTGATTATTATCTTAAAGCGCAAATTGAGTGAGATAACATTAGTTATTTATAAAAAGAACATGTGGTGAGAATTTGGCATCCCACACACACACTTCAGACCACGTCTACGCACTGTTTTTTAGCACCGCCAGTGTTATGTGGTACAGTTGGAATGAAGAATAAGGTGAGAGACTGAAAGTAGTGATGAAACATTATTTATTTGCAAACACAGGCTGATACCTAACTGAACTGATATTGTGTCATTTTCTTCGTCTACACAGCAACATCTGGTTTTATAAAAGACACAGTTGTGCCCCTTGCTTAAAGAGTTCATGTGAGTTTCAGTTTCAGGCTTTGGTCGCTCAAGAACATTAAAAGTGCTCACACTCAGATGTACTTTACCTTGTCATTATCATCTTCGGCTAAAAAAAAATTGGTGTTTCAAAACAAGAGGCTCAGTCCTTTGCACTTACATAAATCACTGACTGTCCCTCTCACCCAAACTTCCTGTCAACATCCCTGCCGTGTAAATTCAGCGCACAATGTTGCAGCACAGCTTGGGAAACATAGCACATTCTCTTACACGACCTTGCTCCCATCAGTGATGCGCTCGCTGGGAGAGGAGCACTGACACAGCTCCCTGCTCCTCTGACGATGCCAGTTTATTGCTGCAATCTGCATGTGGGTGGACCTGACACTTCCAAGGACCGCTGATGACACGAGCCTCGGGCCGCATCCAGCCTTGTTAAAATCAGCGAGACCCCAGGAGTTAAGGCCCACGAAAAATCTGCCGCCTCGTCCTAATTGGATTTCTTATCTTGGCTTGTGGTATGAGGACACCGCCATGATATGAAGAGGGGGCATTTAAGAGGATAACAGAGAGCCGTTAAGACCTCAGTGCCAGGCGATTGGGGTCAAACATGGAGAGATTAGCGTTTTTTGTGCAACACAGAGGAGTTTTTAGAGGACTTAATCCTGACTATGATCCCTGCTTGTTTGCCTGATTTCCGAGACAGGTTTGCTGTGAGCTGAAGGCAAAGTTCATCATGCCGAGCTGCAGCAGATGCCTCAGGGTGTCAGACACTCCAAAACCATCGCTCCCTGTTGTTGTAATTTGGGGAGGTTTTATACAATACCAATTTTGAATGCAGCGAGCAGCCCAGTTCCGGTGCATTTTCCCTAAAAGTGAAAGCCATGAGAGAGAAAAGTGCTGCACACAGAGATTCAGAAAATGTCTTTTTGCACACAGCAACCCTCTAGGCAACAGAATATGAGGCTGAATATTCTCAAGGCAGGTAATTCAAGCTCTGTTTATTGTCACTGTAAGACAAGGAAAAGATCCTGAAACCAATTTAGCTCAGCAAGTCTTTACTGTAGAATATTGTGTTTTCTGATTTTGCTCACTGTTCGGTTTACAGTTATGTACGGAATACTATGTTCTTTTGTTTGTCCTTGTGTCGATATGTGTCAGTACATCAAGCTGTGGTGAAGCGAACCAAGACAACAAAAAAAAAATTAATTTCACTCCTCTCCTTCTTCTTTTGTTCACAACATTACTCTCTGTCAAAACAAGTGTCATTAAAGACACACGTATGGGGCAAGGTTTACTTTCCAGGACATTTAAGATTCTGCCTTTTTTTTTTTCTTGTGTTCAGTCACATTCTACCCCGTCTGTTTTCTTTTCCTTGGCTGCTGAAGCCAATCAGCTGTTTTTTCTATACCTTCATTGATCCTCATTGACTTAAGGCAGTCACAAACTCCTACATGGCCGTCCTTGAACCTGTGACAGTTTGTAGATAATTCAAATTAAACTGATGGGTATGTTGCAAATCTGTGATTCTATAAATGGCCTCAGGCTGGTATAAAGACCATTTAACCATACCAATTAAAGGTGTGTTTGGACACTTTGGAATAGTCCTTAATAAAATGGCTTTCAGTGGTGACTCATGAGCTATCAAGCACTACTAATTGGATGTTTAATAGAGCTGAAACCACAAAGTATAGACATCCAAGTAGCCGTCCACAGACAAGGAGAGAAAAATATAGGTTCATATAATATGTATATAAAGTCAGCCCAGGCCAACTTGTCCATCCAACATGCTTGGTGACTGTGCATTATGCTAGCATAGTTCTCACAAAAGCGAAATCAATAGACCTCAAATGACTTATTCCACATTTAAACACATTTAAAGTATTAAATCTTAAAATGATTTTCTGATTCCAACTGCCCAAAATGGTGAAATACCAAGAGGAGGGAAAAGGCATCACAGATCCTATTAACCAATGTTGGTTCATTTAATATTTTAACCCATCTTTCATCCTAAATTGAACTCCACACATTCTAAAACATGCAGCCTGGTATTCCAAAATTGCAAGCCTTTTGGGATGGTGGGGAAGAGGATCGATACATTTGCCCGAAGCTAAATTTCTCTGGTGGGACTTTGAGGTTGAAAAGTGATGCAGAACCCGCGGCAAAATCGATACCGCTGTTGAGTCACACACAAGTAGGCACACGCGCACACACTGCATGCCAAGCAACACAAATTTCACACTCCTTCAGGCCAGGTTTAGGTGCACAATTCGGAGACAGTGCGGATGCTGCCGTGCAGAGACGTTTTTCGACAGTGGCTCAAACATTAGACGATGGTGGAAATTGCGTTACCTGTCCTCTCACTATTGACAGCATGTTTAAATGGATAATGGCTACATTTAAAACACACGCACTTCTTACTGCCTCCCTGCGGCAACTTTCATGCGATTGTGATTCGTGAACAGATCGAAAATCAGGATGATCTCCCGGGACCATACACGGTAAAGTTAGGCAACTGATGCGCCATCAAAGACCAAATTCAAAGCGCAAATGTGTAAGAGATTTTCCTCGCCATTACCGCGTGAGAGTGGCAGACAGGGAAAATAGAATGCTCTGTTTGAAGACAGCCACTATGATTTCTCAGCCTATACAGACAATGTAATAATAAGGAGCACGACGTGATATGAATGAAATCTCGCCACTGCGCCAGTGAGTGGCTCCTCATCCAACACATCCACACTGGACGTCAAGAACTGGAGCAACCCCCTTCGAGCACGGCCAGGAGAATCGGGCTTGCTTTCAAAATGAAACTCTTTTAGATATGAGAATTAACTTCATCGGGTTGTAATGGGGATGCTGACATGCATATCCCCAAACCATCTCCAAAGCGCTGTGCGTCAATGCGCATACCAGCTCACCAAAGCCGCACTGAAGTTTTTGAACTGTCAGGGAGCTGCTGCTGATACAGAGGTAGCATACATACGACACCAATAAGTTCATTACAGCGAAGGATAAACATTCATAAAGCTTACCTTGATGGTCTTCGTAGACTGGCATTTAACCTGATGTGATACGCTGGCGGTTTGGTTCATCTTGGGACGCCGACACAAACAGTCCTCCTATCCAAGTGAGACAAAACAGCAGAGCGGCAGAGAAGCGAAGCGAGCCCCGTCTACAACTCTGCAGCGTGGGATGATCAGGGTTTTCGCTCTTTGTTCGGTGTGCGGTTGAAGCGCGCAACCGCATCTGACAGCTACTGTATGAGCCTCGCGCAGCGCAGCGCGTTAGGTATGTGCACAAGTGACCGGTGATGATTAGTTTTCAGGGGCGACCGCAGAAATTTCCGAAAAGGGGTGGCCAGGGGACAGTGAAAACTCAGGTAGGAGAGAGGGAATGTCTGTGCCAACATTACTGCATGCCCGGGACAAAGATGTACAGTCACATTAGGCTTCTTTTTTAAAAAAAGCTTCACATAAAATACCTATATGTATTTTTGTTGCCACAGATATCTAATAGGCAGCATTGTATAAATATTGAAATTCAAATTATAGACACATTTAAAAACACACTCTCCCTCATACACTAATAAAACGGGCTAATTTTGATGCAGGACTGGAGATGAGAGCAAGTGTAAGATGTGGCCGCCTTTGGATGATGCCAGCGTTGTGTTTTCAGCTAATTTCACTGCCACTGAGTGCACACTCTAATAAATACATAAAAAATACGCTCTCAGTTTGTCAAGTCAAATTTATTTATAAAGCCCAAATCTCAGATTTGCCTCAGATGGATTCAATTTGCCATAAAACACAGTGAGCACAGCAGCTTTGTTATATTTTGCCCACAGCCATATAAATCAGCCCATTCTTACATGCTGGAATACAGTACTTGTCCAAGTTTGCTGCATGTCAATTAATGAGTGGTCATTTGATTTAACACACATTTTGTCAGGTACAGTATGTAGGCTTAATATCAAGTGAAATAATAAAGGTAATACAATTAGATTTAAAACAGGGCCCCTCAACAACATGGGGCCTCAGGATGCCTTAAGGCTCTTAGTATTTTAGCTTATACAGATCTTTAGTAGGCTTAGTGCATATTAGCAAACACATTTCTAAACACTAAAAACTAATTGACACACACCATACGTGGAGTCTCCAGGGCCTCTACAGGGGTATGGGACCACAATAGGAAGAAATTCTGTTTAATATCATTCTATCAGGTTGTAGACACAGTAGATAGATGGGGGCACTACTGCCTACTATCTATCAATACATGCAGATAGATGTCCTGTTTATTTCAGTAACGTCATGGAAACGTACATTTGTGTGTAAATACCACTTTCACTGCCAAGTCATAACTGCTGTTGAAAGCTCCTTGCAAGTTTGAACCTGTTGCAACTGAACCTACTATTCTTTGGTGTATAATTAATTACTGTAGATGATCGCTTTCTGTCACATCTGCATCAGTAGTCCAGTGCAAAGCCAAACCGGAGTGATTCCACAAGATATGCCCGCACACATGCCAAATAATGAGGCACTTAAGAAGGCTAAGGTTTTATAAATGGATGAGAAGGGAGAGCAGTTACAAGCCTTGGATGCAATTTCAGTCCTGTGTGTAATTTAGATTTCTTCATGGTGCATTGCCAGATAACGGAAACAAATCATCTTAATCTTGACATTATCTTGACCGTGTGCTCAGTTAATTATGCAGCACATGATGGGGAGTCTGCTTCATACCACTGCGGAGGAACCCAGCTGATTTGAACCTCTGCAGTCACACAACAATAAAGTCTTATTTCACTCTGCCTGTCATGACTTTTGCATCACGTCATTGTGTTGCCAACTTTTATCTCTGCTTTTATATATCTTATGTACTTCCACTAAAAGACCACATTCTTTGGCCTTCATTGTTTTACTCATGCGTAGAAATCCAATGTCCAGCACACTGTAAAGATTATCTAGGTGGTTCAACTTAGAAACTTAAGTTCAACTGCTGCCTTAAAAATGTGAGTAAACTCAACTTTAAGAAAATCTTTGTTTCAACTCATGATGTTACGTCATACAATTTGTTTAAATAATAATAATTTATTGTTTCAACTTAATACTGTGAGTTAAAACAACTATCTATATGACATTGTCCATTCAAGGAAACTTGCTTTCTCTTGTCAAACAACATTTTTAAGCTCAGATAACTAAATTTAAGACATTTCAAGTTAGTTTAACTTGGACACGCAAGTTCACCTGCTGCCTTGAAAATGCAAGTTAACTCAACTTCAAGATTGCCTTTGTTTCAACTCATAAATTTCAGTTCATAAAGTGGATATAACTACAGTGTTCTAGTTGTCTCAATGTTAGTTAAATGAACAAGTTTTAGTTATTCTAACTCATAGTTTCAAGTTAAAGCAACTTAACCAAATTAATACTGCTTTCCATTTCAATTTAAGGGATTTAAATTCCAAATTTGTTTCAGTTTACATCTATAAAAGGCTTTGAAGACAGACCACAACAGCACCACTGTGCTATTATCGGGGCAGGGTAGCTTGTTGGTGCGCCTGTGCACGTCGCAGTCAAATTTCAAAATAGCAACAGATGTCACCTCCTTTCTGAAAGGGCCTTAAGGCCGTTGTCAGGAACCCTTTCCACCAGTGGCAATAGTCTTGTTTACCACAACAGTAGCTATATTTTGGTTGGAATTTGAATATATGACTTTTCTGCAGTGTATAATTAGCAGGTGTGAGCAAGAACACCCACTATCTCTATCTGTATCTGTTAAACAAATTAAATGTTCTGTATCTGTACTCCCGCGACCGTGTAAGCAGGATAAGCGGTTGACGATGGATGGATGGATGTATCTGTACTCAGAATGAGAGGGGCTTAATCTACAACTGGGCGATATTTACTGTAAGTTATTTAAGCCTGAAATTTCTATCAGAATTTGCTATATTTATTAGAAAACTATTTACAGAACAGCCTCAGAATTGATCTTCAGAGCAATGTTTTTGATCACAATAGTAATTGATTTTTAATAGTAATTGATTTAAAGTTTATAACAAAACAGATATTGACACATTTTACTCTGATGATAAGATAAAAAGTATCTGTACCGGATACTCGTTTCAACTGGGTACTCGCTAAACCCTTATAATTATGTGTATGTTTTTCTCAAACTCAAAAGACGCAATTCTCGTACTCTCGCCATTTTTTTCAACTGATAAATCAACACAACAAATAGTCAACACAATGAATTAATGCAAGTTCAAGTTTACAGTTGAGTTCAAAATCCAAAACTTGTCAGAGCTATTTGAGTTAAAAAAAAGTAAGTTGACATAACTAAATGGGTCTATGATTTTTTTCAGTGCAGAAAGTGACCCATTAAACCATTTGGGTTCATGGTACCTCAGAAATGTAATGCAGTCTTTACAAAGTAAGAAATTGAATGGATATAAGTCTTATACCTC
Source organism: Micropterus dolomieu (assembly GCF_021292245.1). Classification (NCBI taxonomy): domain Eukaryota; kingdom Metazoa; phylum Chordata; class Actinopteri; order Centrarchiformes; family Centrarchidae; genus Micropterus; species Micropterus dolomieu. The sequence goes on from NC_060156.1 coordinate 29,039,420, forward strand.
CTTCATAAAAGCCATTAGAATGGAACACCTTAGGAACAGTCTACCCAATCCCAGCACACCGTATTCACTATTCTTGACATTATGTGAATCAATAATAGAATTTAACATTGAAAAATAGCCTAATCCTCGATGATATGGCATACAGGGACACAATGTTATTACACTGCTAAGGGAAACTCTCAGTTAGAGGGGAAAGGCACTGATATGAGGTGATTCCATAGGCAGGGGAGAAATATGTTTCTTCATGACACAATGAGTAAATGTGTCTGCAGTGGCCTTCAGAAGCTGATAAATTACATTTGCGCAGCCCTCTAGTGTCATGGCATTTCAGTTTTGCTTCTTTGTCTAAGAAAAAAAAGTGTCTTTCATCCATTTTGTTTTCCACTTTTGTCTCGTGTCTGTTGTCCGCACGTCTCCCTGGGTCCTGCTTTACAGATAGTTATGGCAGAGGATGGATATTCAGGGACCCTCTGTATCAAAGGACTCAGGGTTAATTGAACCATTGTTGCACATCTGTTACCTATCATGCATTGCTATCAGGGGGGTTCATTAGAGGGATGTTGTACACCAAACCTGTCCATTGCATCTCGACTAGCTTTTTGCTGTAAGTGTCTGAGGCTGCATAACAATGTCTGTGTATGGGGAAGAGGCCTAACACCACACAAGATAATGCCATTCATTTGTATTCGTGTTTTTAATGCTATCGTGTTAGCATATTCAAGTGTATTTAAGCCTTTAAGCTTTGAAATGAACCAGAGGGTTGATGCTAATACTGGAAGGAGGCTACACTCTGCTAATTAAGGTCAGCTGATTATATGCAGCTAAAAGAACTTAACGTCTACAGGGAGGTGTAAATTACTGTAGGTGGCTGCTTGTACATGTTAAGACTTTCTGGTAATTACTTTCCATGTGCAAATGTGTATTGGCAGATGAATTAATAGGCCGTAGAGTGAGCTCAGTGTAAATGCGTGGGGTTGATTTCATGCAAGGTGGCATGTATACTGTGACGGAATCTCCAGCTTCAGGTTCACTTTAATCTGTCATGCCTGAATTGGTGATGAGAGTGTGTATGAATGTGTTTACGGCTGCATGCACGAGTGGGTATGTTTGAGTGTGTATGTATCTTGTCCTTAATTGTTTGTGCATGGATCTGACTTCCTGTCTGTCTCTGTATCTGCATATGAAAACCTTTCTGTGAGAACTTTGTTACTTTTATTATCGTGTTTTAACTGCAGGACTGCATGCTTTTCAAGGGGTTTGGTACATTTCCAGTGCTTGATGAAGCCATGTCAGAACACATAGGAGCAGTTCACTGCCTTCAAGCTGACAACTATATACACATAATTAACATCATTTACATTATTAAATGTGTGTTTGTATCCAACTCAGTGTGCAGATGTGTGGATGTGTGCACATCTCAACAATAAAAACATTTTAGTGAATACAATTAAATGGTCAGCTTTGAGATACATTCTCATCACACTTTAATAACTATTATTTCCTACTTCAGATGGCCATAAGCAGAGCGCTCCAGGTGATGTGCATGACTGAGAATGCATGCATCGAGTAAAAATGTCTTTTCAATGACTTCCGGGTTTTGTTCTGTCACTACAAAGCACCATTGTGTGCCTAGCGCTCGATGCACAGCGAGTGGTGGATGGGCTAAGATTAGTAGCACCTGCAAGCGAATCTGGATTCAACCAAATAAATGAATGGCTGCCTGCCTTCTCTTCACACTGACAGAGCTGAGCATTAAAGCAGGTCCTGACAGCTTCTTCATAAATAAAGAAGACACATGCAACAGCATTGGCTAATGGACATACTGTATGTAATATCTTTTAGAAAGCAAGATTCCCTGTGTAGCCTTTCATGTCCTTCGAGCTATCTGAAAGTATACTGGTTCCATTAAGAGTATACTCCTTTGGATTATTACACTGCATGCACATGGTGGCTAAAAAAGTGTACTCTAATGAAAAACCTGCTTGAGAGAATGATATTTAACTTTTAGTCCTATATTCATTAAAATAGAATTCTATTCATCTCAAGTCAAGAAAAAATCGTATTAATTTCCAGGAACCTTTCATTCTGCTCTCGTTCAAACAGTGAAGAATATTGCAGCAATTTGCCAAGTGTTTTCTGCAAAATCATGCAAAAAAGAAATTAAATTTCCCTCTCCTGAAAACTGACCCATCTCAGGTCCCCTTGGAACTTGCTTTTGTTCCATTCTTTTCAGTCAGTGGCTTTTTATATCTGAGCCTTGAAAAATGGCTATGAAAACATAGTAGTAATACTAAATGGCCCAAGGCTATGTAAGTATATTCTTCTTTTTATCAAACGTCTTGAACTTTGAGTTGGTCTTTACAAGGATAAGTGTTCACTGTGTTTGTCACAACATGAGCACTCCTGCAGTGCAGATATGGGCTATTTGATATGCAAAAATGTTTCAGATTTCATTGAGTGAAGTCATACATATGCATTGTGATCTGCATTAATAAGTGCACATAATGAGTTTTATTAATAAACCAAAATACTGTTTGTGTCAATATACTGTATTTATGAACACAGTGAGTAATCACTGTGATTAATCATTAGCTTTAGTGGGAAAGTGGACAAATTCAAACATTCCCAAAGGATTTGATTGAACAGACTAATTGTCTTTTAGAGGAATGAATTAACTACACGTTCATTGGGGACTGGATCACACACACAACACGGGGGATTTGGTTTGCTTCAGTAAGATGACACTGGTTACAGGCCTTGGAGAAACATTCTCTTTGAAGCTGCACTCTCACAGCGGATGGGACCGAATCAATTCTGTTCAATTTGCTTTGAAGAGGAAATTGCTTCCTCATCTCGCAGAGTCCATCACAGCTCAGTGGGACACAAAGACTTGTCCCTATTTACTCTTTGTTATGAAACCAAAAGCCAGTGATTTGCATTTTTTAGCAGGCTTAACAAGGTCTGATTACCTGGCTTTTTTGTACATACAGAGACTAAAAGATAAACATCCACAGAAACCCTTTCATCTTAGTTCACACTGTGATTACTGGCATTGATAATACCCCCTGACTGTGTCAAGATTTTTTATTTACTACATATATAACCTAGTATACATTTCCAAGGTTGAATTTGCCTTCTTCTCAGTCTTGAAGCCTGTGCCACTATTTCCTCCCTGTTTTGCAAGATGCTGTAATGAGGATGGGGCCTGGTGGAGGCAGTTGTCTGCACCTTGATTTCATGGGTCATCGTTTCTGGGGTTTGCTCACCTTGCCCATGCAATGGACTCCAAATGAGATTTTTAGTCATCTCATCCTTCCACTGACAGCACTCAGCAGGGTTGCCTGCATGAAATGCACGGCTGGGAAACTGGGTGACATGTCCAAACCTTCATGGCCACAGGCAGGATGTGCAATGCCAGTTGTTATCCTCTGGTGAGGAGCATGACAAAGGGACCGTTAGGTGCCGATACTGACACATGTGTCTTGCACTGGATTTATGATTTAGCTGGCAGCCTCCCCTTTATACAGGAAAAACAAGACCATGATGTGAAAATATGCTTTAATTTTTACACAGTGGGAAAGAGTACACGTGGTGACGTGAATATTATGTGGCAAAACACCCCAAGGTGTTCAATATTAGTAAAATAATAATTTATTGATACCCCAGAGGGAAAATTCAGTAGTTACAGCAGTAACATAGCCTGTAGTGCAGTTCATGCACTTCACTGATAAACCACAGAACCACACCAGACAGTTTTATATCATGTCGACACTTGTCTATATTTGCATGCACACTCTCTCTCACTCGTCCACATGAGCTCTCTCTCTCTCTCTCATATCTGAGAGTCTGCTGCTGCATCAGACTTTTTTATCTGTTGATGGTTTTTATAATGTTTCACGGGTTGCTGCAACCCCCCTAGCACCCCTACTTCCTGGCTCATAGTCCCTGTGGTCCCAACAGCATGCATATTATAATAACATGACATAGTATAATATAGTAGGTATACTATGGATACTGTACTATATTATGTAAAGGATATAAAGTATAATAAATGGTGCAATGTAGTGATATAGTATAACATAATGTAAATTAGAGCAATAGGGCTGTGGGCACAATGTGCTCCATACTGAATGGGGCGGCTGTGGCTCAGGAGTTAGAGCGGGTTGCCCATTAATCGGTCAGCGGTTCAATCCTTGGGCAAGAATTGCCCCTGGTGGCTGTTCCGCCAGTGTATGAATGTGTGTGCATGTTAGTTTCTGTTTGAGCATTTAGGCTTAGTGAATGGTGAATGCAGATGTAGTGTAAAAGCGCTTTGAGAAAAGACTAGAAAGGCGCTATACAAGTACGGAGCATTTACGTTTACATTTGAACCTTTGCGGGATGATCTGGTTTTGAAAGAGCTGCCCGTGTGCCACCGTTTGTCGTAGAGGAGGTGAGCACAAAATTACATTTTAAATAAATTTTTAAAGGGTTTGGCAACCAAAATGTCGGAACCACTCTACCTGCCCTCACCAAGATGCCGTGGAGCACAGCTGGAGTGTAGGCTACACGCTTTGTGTGTGTGTGTGTGTGTGTGTGTGTGTGTGTGTGTGTGTGTGTGTGGATGCCAGTTCAGCAAAAGAGCAAAGAGACCCATAGAGCACAGTTTAAGGTCCTGGTTGCTACAGCTAGATACTAATACTTTCTCAAACAGTACCCAACAGTGAACCTGCATTCAAGGCCGTGGTCCTGAACTTTGGTCACGATAAAATATAACTACTGACTGTGCACGCAGTGGCAGAAACTAACACAGGTAAAAATACAGGAAACCTAATTACTGTGGTAAAAGACAATAACAGCCACTTTATCACACAGGAGCCAGTGGCGATGGTCTGGTTTCTGGTGGGGCCAACACAGAAGAATTCCACAGAGAATAACAAAAACAGTAATAGTAAGGGTTGTAGTGGTACAAACAGAAAATGAATTAAGTACTAGTAATGATAGCAATAGTGCTGATGATAATAATAATAGGACTAATAATAATAATTGAAGCAGCGGGTGTTGATCTAGCCTCATCAAGGCCCCCCACTGACACTCCCCCCTTTCAAATAATATAAATGTCTCTGCATGTGTAAATATTCTTTCATTTCATATCATACACAAACCTGGCATATTGCGCATATTTGTTGTCACTTGTTAATCGTTGTTCTATATTTTTATATTTTGTCAATTTATATATTTATTTACACAATATTCTCTTCCATTACAATAGGTCTGCACAACACAAACCAGAATAATGCACATGTAAATATCTGCCACGTTGTTCTGTCTCTGCTAATAGTTGTATTATTTTTCTCTTTTCTTTTATTATTCTTATTTAACTTGTATCTGTCTGTTCCATATTTCTATATTTCTATATTTATTTATGTCAACTGTATGTTTGTCTGCATTTAGCTTGGCAACAAAGCTCTTTCAGATTCTGATTCTGAGCAGGAACATGGGGGCAGCAGGTGGTTCACAACCACAAATCTAGACCCCACAGCTCTGGAGCCGGACACACCTGCGGAAAGCAGGCAAGATGAACAACGATGTTTCAGTCAGGACAACTTTATCAAATACTTTATTGCTTGCAGTAGTTATGTTTTGTGGTGTGGCTCTGTTCTGGGACCTCCCTGCCCTCCCTGCCTCTCCACATGCCTACGTGGAAAGTCACAAGCCCCCCCACCCCATTGATTGGTCAGGAATAGTCTTACAGGATGGGGTGGCGGTGGGTAACTAGCAGCTCACAGAGAAAGCAGCAAGGGTAGGCAGGCTAGAAAATATGCTTTATGTGATAATTGTCATTTTCTTCAATTAATTATTAGAAATCTTAAAATGCATTGCTTGTAAAATAAAAAAAAAAAAAAAATGTTTTGCTTGAGCCAGTTGAAGGCATGGTCACATGCACGTGTGTGTGCACGTGATCAGGATGGTACCACCTCCATCTCCTTTTGAGCCAGGATCAACCCTGCACAATTTATTCATAGGATTTATTTATTTCATTTTGACTTTTTTATTTTTTTAACATTGAACACTTTGGGAAGCTGAATACCTGCTGTGTGCTTATGCGCCAGGTTTGGCATCATGAATTAGTCACAGTGTTATGTGTGAGTTTTAATCACAGCAATGGGTTTCAAGTCACAAGATTAATATGGCTCATACAGACTATCATTATGCAATATTACCATCATTCTTCATACCTGATGACTTTTGTTACTACAGGTGACGACTCGGACCTGGGCCTGTCTCTCGTAACATTTACAAGCCAACATAACACATATTAAAATGACTAATTCACCAACCCCTCAGATCTGACGGATCATTTCATTTACATTTCACATTTCTAGTATTTACAGTAGCTTAAAAATCCAATGTAACTTCTAAATTGTAGAAATTACAAGGACAAGAGGCACATCACTGAGACGTAGATGTGACTCGTATTCACACATTATTGATTTTATTCTAAACAGAATGGATTTCAATCTAGGCATACAACTTTATTCTTGACCTTTGAAATAGCAGTTTCATCAACATCAACTCAAGGTTCAATTGCTTACTTTTTCCAGAAAATTCAACAGCATCACTTTGTCTCCAGATGGGGTTTTGATGTGGTTATAATTAATGATTATATTCTTTCACAGACCATATTATAACATAATATTTCAGGTATGGTCAGTGCTCTGTAATAGTAAAATACAATCACAAATACATCTTTTACCTTTCTCATTGTCTTTATGCAGTTTACCAGCAATATTGTTTGCAATGACCCGTTTTTTATCTCACCTGTTGACTAACAGGCCTTCATCTGAGCTTTTTTTTGCCAAAACGTGCCATTATAAGAAGTAAAATGTTAACTGATGCCATGGTGTTGAGGTTTTGCAGAGCAACCTCTCCCCCAAACAGTGATTGTCCAATCATAGCTTGCCAATTGCAATTAGCACTGCAGCTTTAAAGCGGCTCAAAGCAAATTCATATAGCAATGGTAGCGGCTGCTCAGCAGAAGTCAGAAGGAGACATTTACACACCCAAAAACTTAGCAAATTGGGGTTAAGTATCTTGCCCCAGGACATTTGGAAACTTGGTTATGCAGACTGGAGCAGCCAGGGATCAAACCACTGACCTTGTGATAAGTGGATGACCTGCTCCACCTCCTGAGCCACAGCCACCCATCATTTATTTGGTCATCAAGTGCATAAGATCCCTTTTACAAGAGTCAGCTAGAAACAAAATCAATGGTTACGGGCCGGAAATGAGAAGTTGCTTTTGTATACTTCTGTCTGAAATCCAAGACCCATTGTTTCAAAAATCAAACAATTCCAAGTTGAAAATGTGTCACCGCATCTGTTCCCTGTGGGAATGAAAAGCTGGGACTGGGCTTAGCAAATGGTTCAGAGGAAGCACATCTGTCATGCATGTGGTTGTAATTTTTGCAGACACAACCATTAATATGACCACACAACACTATCTCTCTTCAGCGGCCCGATTAACTCTTCACCTACCGTGCCAATAAATGTCGATCGCCAATACAAGGAGTCATTTCTGATAGACAAATTCACCTTTTATCTCATCAACATTGTGGCTCAAACAAGACACTATATGAGTATGTGGAGACCCGCTCTCTGTGGCTCTGTTCAGCCTTCACTGACTCTCCTAATTACAATAATACCCCACAGCACTGTCATTTCACAAAGCCATAATTTGCTGCAACAGTCTGACAGGCCAGTGGCACCATGCTTACTTTCTCTTGAAAATAAGATATTTGCACTCCAAGATGAATCCATGGGGCCTATGTAGGGCCTATGAGGGTGATGGGTAGATGAGCAATCAAGTTTGGCAATTAGACCAAGAGCCAACAGGACTCTCTTGATATTAACACAATCAGAGAAACATCATTACACACAATTAGTGTTATATGGAATGATGAAAAGTGATGAAATGATTTTGATTAGAGGCACAAAATAAAACCATATTTTTAAAGGAGCTGTAAGTGACATTCACTTCCACTAAATGTCGCACTAGAGCCCACGCCATGGCCCACCAGACTCTGATCACACAAAACACGTCATCCAAAGTGGACAGAAACAAAATAAAACTCACCAAAACCATCTCGGCGAGTCTTCCCACTGTTCCAACAATCACCATCTCTGGTTTGCTTGAAATAAATCCTTCACCGAAAAACTGGCTGCAACGTAATCCTTCAGGACAAATCCGTCCATCAAGGCCTAGGACCACTGAAGGTGCAACATGACATTAACATTAAGGAAAGCATCCTACAGAGATAGACTTTTGTAAACAGTTTAAAAAGTTTTTCCAAAAGTAGCGATTACATCCCTCTCACTAGCTGCAAGACTCTATTGAAAAAATTATTTTACCTCTCGGCTCATTATCAAACGCACTTCATTCAAACTGGAAAGAAGCATTATAAAACTCATCAAAACCATCAGCAAGGAACTCATATGAACTTTCCAAAACAACAACAACAACAACAACAGAGAAGCTCAAAAACACACACACTGGTCATTCTCTGCTGACGACGCCGCAACTCCACTAAATCTTTTCATGGCAAATACTGTAGCCTATTGCCGTTCTGAATCTCATTTACAGACCTTTAAGCTACGTATGAGTTATTTGAGTAGAAAAGAATGAAACACGATGAGATACAATGCACACACAAGTATACCAAACAATATGTGTGTGGTAGGAAAATAAGGAACTAGAAGATGTCAGGCAGATGGAAGCTTACCAATAAAAACTTTATTAAAAAATGACTCATTCATTACATCTTTCTGTCAACTGATAAATTAGTGTAGAAATGTTTGAAAAGAGGCAGGAATAATTACTGGAGGATTCAAGACAGCCATAGAGAGCGTCATGTAGCACAGGTGCAGACTGTCTCTCCAAGTATTTGAGTCTGGAATAAAATCCTCTAAAACATACAGCAGAAGATGAAAGCATAATACCTGGGGAGAGAAAAACACATCCCTGTGTTTATTGGAGGCTTGTGATTGTTTTGTTTGTATTTGGTGCTAATCCTCTCAGATGTGCCTGACTGTAGGTCTGCTGCATTAGCATGTGGCTGAAAGCCTTGAGTATAAGATCTGATACTCAAAGGTGCTGAAACCTAATGCTGAAAAAAAAACATAATTTACACTATGTACTTATATTGTACATACATACAGTATAGCTTGGGTTAAAGGTTTCTATGTGAGTGGTTTTGAGATTATGAGGTTCAAAGATTTTACATCCTCGATAGCCAAATTGCCGTGCAGTAAAGTTCATCACTATTGGTCAACTAAACAGGCAGCTAAAGGTATTTAATACCAAAATACCACCACGTTTTTAAGGAATAACATCAAGAATTGATTTCATTTAAGGTAGAGAGATTAGTCTTACTTTGTTTAAATACACTATATGAATGTATCACACTGTAAGATGTTTATTGTCGAATTAACAGTTACTGGCACCAATTATCCAGTAGTTGCTGTATTTCATTCTACGGTAAAATTACTGTAAAACCAACAACAGTAGTGTTTAGCATACTGTCAAATAAAGTACAGTATATGTACTGTTAGTTTCAAGTACAGTATTATACCGTTACTTTTTTGGCATACTGTATAATCAAGTACAATAATATACTGCTGTTTTTTACAGTACTACTGTATAAACAATAAAATATGGCTATTTATGGCTGTTGATGTAAAAAGGACATTTGAAGACTTAACTGCACAAAAAGCAGATTTGATGTTTACAACTGTTTACACATCAAATCACACTCAGAAGCATACTTCTTATTTGGACACTTAAAGATTTGGTCACATTAACTAAATGTTTAAAGTTTTACTGATACCACAATTGAAGACATTTCAACAAATTCTGCTGAGGCTTTCGGTTTGTTACTGTCCCTCTGTCTTCTGTTCTTCTTTTTCTTTGTGATGTAATTCTGGTGTCTTTTCTGCTCTCAAATTTACTTCTGCTTTCTTAACGTGGACAAGCTGTCAGCCCAGTCATCACTGTCAGGGTCTGAGCTCTGAGCGTAGTCACTGTCACAGACAAACCCAGTTAGGAGTATTCAACTGCTGATTATAAGTTTAGCCCAAATTGCAGTTGTTTAAGGGAAATTGTACTTCTACACTGTCATCTCTAGTAATGGTAACTTGAGTTATCTCAGGGCATCATATACAGACGATTTGAGAAAAGGTGACAAAGCGTAATTATTTGACGCAAAAGGTACCCTTCGGCGTCTATATGTGACGCCCTGGAGTGACCAGAAAGGCTAGTCGCGCTTCCGGTCGCTAACTAGTGAAATTTGTGTTTAAGGCGTTGACAGCCCACAGAAGCAACTTACCCTAACCTTAACCATCACATAAGTTTGTGCCTAAACCTAAGTCAGTAAATATATGCATGTCGACCTGATCTGATTGACCATTCCACGTGCCACCCCATTCTGCTTCCGGCTATTTGTCCGGAAAGAGGCAGGACCTAAGTTGTTATGTTGTTTGAGTTTTGCACTATTTTGTCAACACAGTCCTATTTTTTTTTTTGGTACATTTGGACTGCAAACCTGTTTACCTTTCTACCTGTGCACATTCTGCCCGTGCACTCACTGCTGTGTTTTGGGAGAGTGCCTTTGGAGAGAGACATGAAGAAAGGGGATTTTTTCGGTTGGATTTTTTCAAAATCAAAAATTGTACTTCACTATAATTCAAGTTGCATCTGTAACAGAATAGAAACACACATCAGGACATGAAAAATGCGTGAATGGAACAAAAGAAAGGAGCTAAATCAGCAGCCACTGCCTAGTTACAATGAACTGTGTGTGTGTGTGTGTGTGTGTGTGTGTGTGTGTGTGTGTGTGTGTGTGCACTTACCAACCTATCTAACAGTGGACCTCGACGTCGTTACACACCCACTAAGAGGGGACTAAAAAGTGAACAGGGGACATTTTTTAGGTCCCCTGTTGGACATGCTTTAAATCATGCTAAAATCATGTCTAAAACTATCTGGTAAATTTTTTAAACTATTGTCAAGAGGGGACCTGCAGGTGTGTGAGTGTTTAAGTCCATACTCAGCAGTGCCTCTAGTGGATCAAGCAAAGATTTTAACGACTCATTCACACACGTCGTTCTTAACACTCCCCTATAGAGTGAATGGCTTGCAGCCCCAGGGAGTCTATCAGACTGTAGAGGGGCTATTATACAAGCTACTCAGTAAAGAAAGCTGTCTCTTGAAACACAATTTCTTAATTTTTTCTAACAAAATATACAGGCTGAGTTTTAGTCGATGTCTTGTGTTTTAAGATCAACATGTATTAAAATAAAGGGCTACACTGAAGGCCTGGAGAGTAAAATGAATTTTAGATTCTAAATAAGGGAACAAAAATAGAAAAACAGCCAGGGTAGAATTAGAAATAAAATGGTCAGTATAAAGATACTTTTATGGTTTTAATTCATTATAAAAAATTAATTAATTAATAAAAAATTATTTGACATTTGACATCTAGAGCTTTAAACTTGTTCTGTCCCAAAATACTAACCTGGCCAGCTTTCACAAGCACTGGACATCAATACATTTTTTTTTTCATTATATTTGTGTGCTTAGTCTACACTTAAAGATATGCATTTCATTTATTGATTTGAATTACAGAAAAAGGGACCACACTTGTACTGTGTGGAACGACAGGAGTCCACTGTTCGCTTGTAGATGATGACACAAGTTCCCTCTTAGATAGCATGGAGCGATAATCACACTCCAACTTGTGTGAAAATAATAAATAAGCAAATTTAATCATACTTTTGAGACAAAATAAACTAACTAAATAGTCTCTTTGTTTTCTATACATTCTTTTGAAACAAAATATAAAGGCTGAGTTTTAGTGGATGTCTTGTGTTTTAAGATCAACATGTATTAAAATAAAGGGCTACACTGAAGGCCAGGAGAGTACAATGAATTGTAGATTCTAAAAACCGGAACAAAAATAGAAAAACAACCAGGGTAGAATTAGAAATAAAATGGTCAGTATAAAGATACTTTCTTTACGGTTTTAATTAATCATAAAAAAAAATGTATTAATTAATAAAAAAATATTTGACATTTGACATCTAGAGCTTTAAACTTGTTCTGTCCCAAAATACTAACCTGGCCAGCTTTCACAAGCACTGGACATCAATACTTTTTTTTTTCATTATATTTGTGTGCTTAGTCTACACTTAAAGATATGCATTTCATTTATTGATTTGAATTACAGAAAAAGGGACCACACTTGTACTGTGTGGAACGACAGGAGTCCACTGTTCGCTTGTAGATGATGACACAAGTTCCCTCTTAGATAGCATGGAGCGATAATCACACTCCAACTTGTGTGAAAATAATAAATAAGCAAATTTAATCATACTTTTGAGACAAAATAAACTAACTAAATAGTCTCTTTGTTTTCTATACATTCTTTTGAAACAAAATATAAAGGCTGAGTTTTAGTGGATGTCTTGTGTTTTAAGATCAACATGTATTAAAA
>NC_060156.1:29052048-29063827 GCF_021292245.1 Micropterus dolomieu
GTTACTTCTGAATTAAAGTTTAAAGTTTATTTATTTTCAGTTAAAGTGATTAAAGTTTGGATCACGGTGAAATGTTTACACATCGCTCACATTAAAGTTAAATTATCCATTTTTGAAAGAAACAAAGAAAGTCTTTGAAGGTAAAAGCACTCATTAGGTGAGAATGAGCACAGACAGTTCCAGTGCATAACAATGGAGGTCCCCTCTTGGATAGGTAGCTATCGTTTAAGGATCTAAGTCCCCTCTTGGCAATTTCTTTAAAAAGCAAAAAAAAGCAAATTTGAAGTAATATTATGTTAAAAGACAGTAAAAGTAAATTTTGTATTATATTTATTTTACTTCAAAAGGACTGGAAACACAGGTCCACACTTGGCAGTTTACTCCGACGGTGCACTGTTGGATAGGTACGCGTGTATGTGTGTGTGTGTGTGTGTGTGTGTGTGTGTGTGTGTGTGTGTGTGTGTGTGTGTGTGTGTGTGCGCGCGTGCGAGCGTTACGCAGTAGGTAAAAACTCATTTTGTGGTTGTTCATAACTGTAATTTTATCAGTGCAATATTCTAGTTTTCTTTACATCCCTGATTAAATCTTGCTAACAAACTTTAGCTGGAGCTGTGTAGTTTAAACTTGAATGACTCTCAACTCATTTGTATCAGTCTCATTAAAAAAAACTTCTGTAAAATCAGAATTTTTTATCACAACAAACCATGCAGTTATATAAAAATATGAAATGACAGAGTCCATTATTTTTCACAGAAATGTGTTATCATGGTTGCACCATCTTCAGTCTTTACTTCGAAACCCACTATCTTTGTGAGCATTGGAATGAACATTACTTTCGACACCCAGCAGAAACAATCCCAGCCAACTAACAGCCAGTATTTATTACTGATAAACGCTGCTTTGTCAGAGCTGTGCAGTTATCTATAAATAATGCATAGCGTCTGGCCAATTAAAATTGAGTATTTTCCATGGCCATTGTACACAATAAGCTTTAATATTTACAGATAAATCTTTGCACCCATTCAAATCTTTAATATATTTAATAAATAAAGCACATCCAAAGGAGTATTATCCACAATTGTGGTATACAATGATGTGCAATACCTATAGTAATGATATGTATCTTAATTATGATCAATGATCCTTGATGAAACTTAATAGTATTTTAAATCTTTGCACAAATCTTTAAGATATTCAGAATATACAGACTATACAGTGTTTTATAATTTTAATAATTAACCGGTTGAATGTGTGTGTGATTATTGTATTCTAGGTCAGTGTTTATCCAATTGTATGCAGGCAATATTTATGAGTAATTGTGCGGATTAGGTATTTTATGTGTTTTGTAAAGTGGGCAAAGATTTTGTAAAGTGGGCAAAGATATGTCATGCAACATAAATAGAACCAGAACTTATAAGTAAAATAATCAAAAGTAGTTTAGGGAGGATAAATCATCACCTTGAGTAAAGACAAGGACATAGTTAACCTTTTTCTTCCCAACATAGATTTCCATCTGTAATTTGATAAAGCTTGCAAAGTGTTTAAAGGAAGAAAAAAGAGTCAGCATCTCTAGGATCAGTTTATATGCACTCAGGTGAATTTAGAATTATTATGATATTTTTTATATTTTGAGAGTAGTCAGATTCAGCTAATCTTTATGATCTCCAAGAAATGTATTTGAATATTCAGCGCCTTTGATCAAATGCTTGATGTCTCTAAGGGCGACAGAAATTAAGCTTTAAAGGGGCACTTCATCAAAAATGTATAATCCTTTTCTCATATGTTCTCATTGAGAGTGTCTTTAATCTCTTACAGAAAATCTGTTGGGCTACGTAAGAAGTAGCAAGTCAGTTGTCAGTGAAAGAAACCCTCTGACTTTGACTAAATATATTAATAGAGCCTGGATTGACTGTGTATTCCACTACAAAGGTACTCATCCAGTTAATTAGGTGATAACAGATCTCTGCCTTTTTTCAGATCAGATTTTGATATTTAATCATTCAGTCTGAAACAGAGAGTTAAGTGTGACCAGTGTGAGCTGTGGTATTCGCTCATGCATGTGCTGCAATCATAGGAGGCGTGAATATCAGTGACTCCAGAGAGAGTTTGGTAAATGTTAGGACTGTATCCAGTACCTGCAGTCTGCACATTTTAACTTTTCACTTGGAACAGTTAAAAAATCCTTCATGTGATAGTTCAATAACAACAAAGATGAGTCAATTCAAATAATTATCTCAAATTTAACATTCAAAGCTACTCAAAATGGAAGAGATGTTATCCTTGACATAGTGGTGACAGAGAGGAAAACTACATCCTCATTTTATTTAAAGAAAAGGATTATTTTATTTTGTCTGTTTATGTTCTCTGAAACTAGGCAAGGTGCTGCAGATGGTATCATCCAAAATTAAAATTTTAAAATACCCGACCTAATATGTAAAGTCCAGCTTTTTTTCATATAATAACAAGAGTAAATGCATGCATGGTTAGTTTCTGTATATTAAGACACTGTAAACCAGGATAATGGTTTAAACAGTGGTGATTCCCCTGCTGTTTCTGTAGTGATTGCAAGTTTACAGCATTTTCCCATCATCATTCTTTCGCAATAGAAGCAAAAAAACCAAATACTATTGCAAAAATATCTAATGTCACTTAATGACTGCATCATGCTGCAGCTCAATGCCCTTACTGTGTTTAAAAGTAAGAGATTAACTGCTGCACATGAACACACCTTTGAGCACTGGGGTGTTTATTTCTTCTGGGATTCCATCTGAGCCAGATCTAATCTATGTAAGGATGGATTAGGTTATAGATTATTAATCTGAAGATGGATGGGCATGATGAGCTGGTTGAGCCTCTGGGTTTTGGCTCTGCCACTGTGAATGCTGGGAAATTGATCTGTAGGTCGATGTTTGGTTCACCCTGGTCCATCACAGAAGGGACATCCCACTGTGCCTCCGGGACGCGTTTATTCATGTCCTGGTGAGCGACAGAATACCCGCCATGTAACGCCTGCACCGTTCATTTCAAGTGTCTGACTTTTGCTTTTATTGAAGCAAATACCATCTTCTAATTGTGACATCATGAAAGATGAGGTGTCGCACGCAGATCTTTTTTCATCTTGTTAGTCAGCATCCCACAGCAAGCAACTTTATTGCCTTTTTCAACTCGCTCTGTCTTCAGCGCACGCCGTGTGACGGAACCACTTGAAATGGGTTTTCATGAGCAATCCTCGCCCCTTATTGTCTGTTGTAGGGAAAGCAAGAGAAAGGCTTGATTATTTTGTAGACAGCCCCTGGATTTTTGGAAGAGTGGTCTTCAGTGAGCCAGGATCTTACATTTGGCCAGATTCAAATGTTTATTTGAGGCAAAGGCATTATTTTCAGTTGAGAAAATAGTTGCTGTGGGTGGAAGAACATGTCCTCCCCATCTTAAAAAGACAGTGGACATGCTGAGACTGTTTATCATGACTAAATTATATATTTTACGTCTTTCTCAAAACTTAATTAACAAAAAAGATTTTTTTGACAAATGTATCCATTTTGGGTAGCTTTAGTTTTAGGCATCAACAGCTCTATAAATTGAAAAAAAAGGTTCTATCTTTGGTCATTCTCTTCTATTAGGTTCAAAGGAAAGCCAATTCATGTTCCTTTATCAAATCCCAGTGGTGGAAAGTACTGTTTTGAAGAACTTGAGTTCCATTTTATGCTACTATTACTACACTGATAATAATGATGTATTATTATAGTTAAGGATAAGACTATATTCATCCCAGGGGTGAAATTCACAAGCTACCCAGCAAAATATACAGTAATCAACAATAGCCCGACCTTTAGCAGCTGCAACATTAAAGTAATAAACACATTAATGCACCAATGATTAGAATCCAATAACATACAACATACAGTACATTATTCTGAAATGGGCCCTTCTTCCATCACCAGTTTACCAAACATAAAGATCAACATCCATCCATCCATCGTCAACCGCTTATCCTGCGTACAGGGTCGCGGGGCTGCTGGAGCCAATCCCAGCTGCCATTGGGCGAAAGGCGGGGTACACCCTGGACAGGTCGCCAGTCCATCGCAGGGCCACACATAGACAGACAACCAGTCACACTCACACCTAAGGACAATGTAGGGTCACCAATCAACCTAGTCTGCATGTCTTTGGACGGTGGGAGGAAGCCGGAGCACCCGGAGAGAACCTCACGCAGACTCGGGGAGAACATGCAAACTCCACACAGAGAGGCCGGGACAACCGGTGCTGACCACTGCACCACCACGCCGCCCACAGATCAACGTGTGTTAATAATTTGTTTAATGGTTAAATTGGTTGACTGTTGGTGATATTGGATGTGAACCAAAGTCTCTGGCTTGTATCGCTGTGCAGCCCAACTTCCACTCTAGTCCCCCAAAAAAATTTCCTCACTAGCTACCCCAAGTGCCCATAAGGTGTACAAATCTGCCCTCGTGTTGGCCATCAAGTCGACCAAAACACTGTTCATTGCATTCTTTTACATGTAGGAGGCCAGATGTCCCCGAACCAGCAGCACCATCACTCAAAAGAAAGAAAACTATGTCAATGCAACTTAAAAATAAGACGACTTAAGAGTTGTAGCAGTACTGTACAAAATTAACTATATGTGTGTGCTTTATTTAGAAATGATCTATGTCAAAACTGAAATGCTAATTTGTGACCATTTATTTATGTGACATTTGCCCGTAAATGAACAAAGGCGTGTTTGTCTGCTGGTGTGGCCTATCAAGCAGACCTCCCATCTAACTATGTATCATCGCAGCTTCACTTGTGTTTAGTGTTTAGTTTAGAAGTTAATATTCTAATAATTATATACAATCCTGGCTGAAAAGGGTGATTTGTGCATAGCCTGACAGAGAACACTGTATCATAGGCTGAACTCTGAGCACTAAAATCCACTCGTAATGCAGCAGTTTGATAATGGTTAGAAGCTTGATCTAAGTTATTGAATACAGAAATGAATGACATCCAAGCCATCCATTTTTGGAGGAGGCTTTAGTGCATTTCCTCACTTTTGAGGTCTCATATCCATGAAGCTAAACTAGGCTGAGCTTCCTGCCTGTCTTTAAAAACTTCATTGACTCTGACAGTTTCTGTCAGGTTTACCAGCAACAGGTGGCAAGCTTGTTTTTTTCAGGCATTCTTTCCTTGTTTGATGGAAGCATATTTTTTCTGCATCTGTCCAGTGCCACTTGATCACACATGTACATTAGCAACAGCCAGAGAAGGTGTACTGTGATAACCTTTGGGACTCACACCTGTAGCACCCTAATCACATCTTCCCCATTACTGTGGTTTTAATGCATTTTTCAATAGTGTTTAAGGGCTGCCTCCCATCTATTAGCTACCTACGTGGAGACCGCTACATTATTAATCAAGATACAGTCGCACCAAACCACTGAGAAAAGCTCCAGCAGGGATTAAAAAGTGGCTGCATGCAGAGCATTCAAAAAGAGGGTGTTCAGATGGTAGCTAAGGTTTTTATCCTCGGTTGATTTGGTCTATTCCAATCACATAGACTCATTATGTTTGTTCTTTGAAACCGAATGAGTCATTTTGTGGCTTTTTTATGTTATTTGAAATGGAGATGAGAAGAAATTCCCTTACAGCCTGGTCTCATGAAATATTGTGAAATAACCATATCATCTTAGCATGAAATGCTCATTGTGCAGAAAAACCAAGACAGCGGCAGTCCTCATGACTGTTTAATCAAACAGTCCAAGAATTGTTAACACTAATTCTACTAATAATATCTAAAGTAGGAGGGGGTTAGTAGAGCAGCTCTGCGACTGGTCAGCTTTGGGAGGAGACGTTTTTACTGCCATATGTTTTCCTGATTAATGGTGTATTACTTATTCATTAAGCATTAATAAATAATTTATTAACCATTAATGGTGGGCCATTAGTAACCAACCTTTTAATGTTTTATGAAGTATACCTTAATTTGAAGTGGTGCCATGTATTCTGACACTGTCCTCCCAAGAAGAACAGAATCAGTCATTGGGTGCCCCAAAAAGACATCTGTTTACATTCACGCAGAGTGAGTTTATTATTAAAACTATGATCTTTCTTGAAGCCTAACCAAGTTGTTTTTGTGCCCAAACCTTAAATTATAAAACTGATGTTTTTTCATCTGTGATTTGTAACTGTTTTGGAAGACACTGACCGATGATGTCACGCGGCTGATAGGGGCATTCATTTGGGGGACTTGTTTTTTGTGTATTTTAATGACAGGCCTCTCTTCTTCAGATATCTCTTAAATGTATAAACTGGCACTTCTGTTTCAGCATTTGGCAGTTTCCTGAATTCTGATGTGTTATTCCTTTTGAACTTCAGTGGTGAAGAGTGAAAACTTTCTCCAGTGTTTGTCCATCTGTAGCTCTTTGACAGGTCCAAATCCCCGGAAACACTTCAGAGTGATCAAGCTGAGACCTGGTTATTGAAAGCTACTCACTGAAAATAGCTTTTAGTATAAGCTTTAAGAGCAATTGTGCCAACATTTCTAAGGGGTGTACTATTTGAAATCTCAATCATGAGGATTATTAGGGATAGATTATGTTATCAGTACAGTAAGACACACTTACTAATTTAAGTCTCAAATTCACACCTTTCACTTGGAAATTGGAGAAAAGCATTTAAAGCTATTGAAGAAATAATGTGTGGACATGCTGTGGCTGTCATTTTCTTCAGGGGGGAAAAAGCCTTATAAGCCCACTAAAAACAATTCATCATTCAGCTGACACCCCCCTGCAGTCCAGTGACAGAGGATCCTCTTTCAGCTTTGGTCAGTGGCAGGGGTTCCCCCCCGCTCCCACAGATCTTCTATTATTTATTCAAGGTAGTCCATTGTGAGCAGTGGATACACTGGCAAGGCTATCTCTCACTGAGACAGGCTGATGAATAAACCTTATCCAGCGCTCCATCAGACACCAGGTGAGCTCCCACGCGAGCCCATCCCTCCGCACTTTTCCATGAGAGACCCCCTTAGTGTGCACCATTTATCTTTGCTGTCTCTGCACGAGGATCAAACTGTAGCTCATATGAATACCCCACTGCACAACCTTAACTCCTGCATGTTCCTCACAGCCCACTATAATGATGCTTTTATTAATTCATGTGTTTTTATCTTCTCTTCTCAAATATTATGTAAAAACTATGCAACCCTTACCGTATCTCGCCTGTAGAAATGTAGCCGTATGTCTTGCATGAAAGAAGATGCCATGCAGTAATGTTACCACTTCAACTGCCATGTACCACCAACTGGTTGTGCTTTTGAAATGTGTAATGCAGTGCCGATGGAAGCTTCCTGATGCAGAGAAAGCAAATACAGAAATGAGCTGTAAATACAGAAAGCTTTTGTTTCCCTGGTTGGTTGGTGTTTGCAGCTTCTTCTTTTTTTAAAGCTGCGCATGTGTTGTCAAATTGATGAAGATGTTTTCTTTATATGCTTGTGTCTTGTCTATTTGCATGTGAGTTTTCAGGGCCACTGTAACAATAGGTATTTCAAACGCTCTGCTGTGTTCAGAGCTCCAATTTTATGTCACTATTCCCTGAACGTCAGGGACTGTACTGCTACCCTATTCTCCCCGAGTAGCTTTGACACATCGTCACACTGCCCTGCTCCGTCAGGGAGACAGGCTACTGAAACTGTTCTCTGAGCTCTGACTGAGAGTACTTTAGTACCAGAGAGTGATTTTGATTTTGTCCACAATGGGCAGCCATAAATCGAATTTTGGATGAGAAGAGCTTACAGCAACCCGTCAGACCCCGATGGATCCATGTCTTATTTAATCACTTTCTTTCTCAGTGAATTAAATATTTAGTAACAATTTCTATGACGCCCATGCCATTATAAACATACATATAATATGTTACACTATGTTTATAGCATTGTATAATTATAGTTCCAAGCATTCTTTTTTTGGCATGCATCATAGTGTTTTCTAACACTCATTAATGTAATACATTATAATCAATGTAGCAAAGCATTGTAATGTGATTTTAAGTTACTGAAAGTGGTATCATACTCCTGAAGTATAAACACACTACTGCCGTGAAGATTTCAATAAAACAGACAGTTCTGAGTCAAAGGTACATGTTGGTTTTGGCATTTGATATGTCTTTACAGGTTTAAGACTTAAAATAAAAAAATGTTTGTGTGTGCCGTGTAAGTTTCCTTGCATAGCATGTTGCTCTGCGACATTACCTATAGGAAGACTGATTGTTTAC
The DNA here is from genome assembly GCF_021292245.1 of Micropterus dolomieu. Classification (NCBI taxonomy): domain Eukaryota; kingdom Metazoa; phylum Chordata; class Actinopteri; order Centrarchiformes; family Centrarchidae; genus Micropterus; species Micropterus dolomieu. The sequence continues at coordinate 29,060,314 of NC_060156.1, forward strand.
ACTGATTATTTAAAAATGGCAATATTAGCTCAATAAACAAGTACCTGACTTGACCCAGAAAAAAATATATTATACTGACTAAGAATGACTATTTATTATGAGTGTTGTTATAAAACATTATACACATTTATGCTTATGACTATAATTATACAGTGCTAATGAGCAGAGCCTAACTCATTATAAGTATGTTTATAATGCATTATAGACATGGCATCATTGGAAATGTTACCAAATAGTTTTGTCAGTATAGTATCATAATATGATACCATGTGAAGTTTGATAAAAGCAAATACCAATTGTCAAGAATTAAAACATTAGAGCTTAATTAAAGTCATAAACATTTTCTGTTTTTATGAGCACGCACATCGATTGCCAGGAGGTCGACTTTATGACTGATTTGTTACAGAGTTGATTTTATGGCTAAACACCAGTGGCTCCCAGCAAAGATAAATTACTGTTGCTACTAAGACTAAAATACTGCACTCTATGTCCAGATCTTGAGCAATGAGTCACCCAGCAGAATTTTCTGGTCTCCTCAAGGCCACATCTTGTGTTAGTGCTGTGCTACCCGACAGCGTCTGTGGTGAGCTACAGTCTGCTGCACTTATTACAACCCGTTATTTCTCCTCTGCTCGATCTGGAGTGCAGTACACAAGCGCAGTCATAATTTAAGGCCTACACAGTCATAGCAGTTAATGGACAAACTCCAGCTCAGATCAATTCCTTATTATAAAAAACACAAACATAGGAAATATAGGGCATTTTGGTAAGACACGTTGCTGATGGAGGATGCAAACACTGTATGGATTATGAGGTCAGCGCAATTTAACTCAAACTGTCCTCCTTTACATCTTACAATTCTCACAACCATGCCTGTTGTTTTTTTAGCCAGGATTCCATAATATGTAGCATTGCAAGAACCTACTATGCTCTATTTATTTTTGTTTAGCATCGTATTTGTTAGAGTTAGCCATCAACGTTACCTGGTTAAATCAAAACACAGACAAGTGGCCTCCAAGACCAAATGGCAGCCTCCCATCCAGCTAATCTGAACAAAACATGGGTTGCAAACAAACACTTGCTGCTTTAATTCTCTTTCTGATGTCATCTAAGTCTGGTATGGGGATAAAATGTGCCACATTAGCAGTTAAGTCTTGGTTGTACTTGATGATAACTGATAAAATAACCTTTTGTTACTTACAGCTTTTTTGGTGAGAGACTGAGACGTCCCTGAGTGAAGTACGGTTCTGCCCAGGCTGATTGTGAAGTAGACTGAAGGGCCTATTTAAGGGGCTGTCTTTCTCCAAGAGAATGATGATTTTGATTCCTTGTGTAAGAAAGACCAACTTAAAGCTAGAGTGCTGGAGTGTGGTACTTTTATCCATTACATTTAAGCCCTTGCCAAACAAGTTCACACAATACTAGTTAAAGCATTTTGTTTGTTTTATCTGTTGAAATTCTCAATTCTCTTCAACAGCAATCAATAAATCAAATACTCTGAAACAAAAATATAAAACTGGTATATCCAGTATCTGTAGCTGTCGCAGGAATGTGAGAAGCACGGCGTATCGTTTCATTTGGATTAAAAGAAATGATTGGCCTATCTACCTACCTACCTGTGTGTTTTGGGGGGGTGACCTAAAGGGAGAGGGTGGGATTTCTTCTGTTGTATTAAATAATAATAGGGGCTGGCCCTTCCTCACAGGAATAATTTTGATGGTAGATTGTACCCACTGTGGTGATTGTATCTTGAAATTGAAAGGATTTTATCTTTCAGTGTATCATGTGAGTATGAAGCTAACATAGCAGTTGTGTGCACATACCAAAAGCTGCCGCCAGGACCTGACGGCCAGCGGGCGGGCCGTTGGAATGTTCCGAGGTTAAAGAAGCTCTGTTCCTTCAGTATTGAGAGAAGCATGGTCAGAATACTTTATCAGTCTTTTATTGAGTCAGTTTTATGTTTTTTCATGGTTTGTTGGTTTTACTACACAGAAATGCCCTCTCCATATCACTGACCTTGTCACTACGATCATGAAGGCCAAAGAAGATACTGTATGCCTGCCACAGCATTGTGACAGACAGGGTCTGCAAAAGGTTCAGCATATTTTGTACTGTGACCATCTCTCCATGAGGAATTTCTCCCTCTTCCTACCTACTTCCACTATTTCCTACCCAAGATTAGTACAATGGATATAAACACTCATGAATCCCAAGTTCCATTGTTATGTTGCACATTCTTATTCAGGTCATTTACATGTTTTGTTTTACGTGGAAGTGAACTGCATTTAGTTTACAGCGCTCCAAAAACATGACATCTAAAACATTATAACACTTTACTTGAAGTCCCCTTTATTGCCATTGATCAGCAGTATTTAATAAATGGTTTAGAGACAGCTGTAAGAACATTTGTAAGTGTGTAGTAGTTTATATGTCTACAAATATAACTTTTCATATTATTACAATTGCATTTTACTATTTTGTCATCATCTGTTCCACCAAACTAGAAAATTCTCGTTTAATTTAGCAAGATAGTGTTATAACATCAGCTAAATGAATAAAGGAGGAAAATAGGAACAACCCCAGGTTTCTTTTCAGCACTGTAGCCAGGCTGACAGAGAGTCACAGCTCTATTGAGCCAAGTATTCCCATAGCTCTCAGTAGTTACGACTTCATGAGCTTCTTTAATGATAAAATTCTAACTATTAGAAACAAAATTCACCAAGACCTGCCCTCAACTGGCACCGACTTATCTCTAACCTCAGGAACCTTAGAAACAGCTGTAGAACCAGATACATGTTTAGACTGCTTTGCTTCCCTCAATCTTTACCAACTAACTTCAATAATTTCTTCATCTAAATCATCAACCTGCCTCTTAGACCCCATCCCGACTAGGCTGCTTAAAGAAGTTTTACCCTTAGTCAGCACCTCTATACTAGATATGATCAATCTATCTTTATCAACAGGCTATGTACCACAGTACTTTAAAGTAGCTGTAATTAAACCTCTTTTTAAAAAGGCCACCTTTGATCCAGGGGCTTTAGCAAACTATGGAACTATATCTAACCTTCCATTTCTCTCTAAGATCCTTGAGAAAGCAGTCGCCAAACAGCTGCATGACTGTCTACATGTTGCACGTGTTCTGACAGGAACCAGGAAAAGAGATCATATTTCTCCTGTTTTAGCTTCTCTGCATTGGCTTCCAGTAAAATCCAGAATAGAATTTAAAATCATTCTTCTTACCTACAAAGCTCTTAATGGTCAGGCACCATCTTATCTTAAAGAGCTCATAGTACCTTACTACCCCACCAGAGCACTGCGCTCCCAGAATGCAGGGTTACTTGTGGTTCCTAGAGTCTCCAAAAGTAGACTAGGAGCCAGAGCGTTCAGCTATCAAGCTCCTCTCCTGTGGAACCAGGTTCCAGTTTGGGTTCAGGAGGCAGACACCATCTCCACATTTAAGAGTAGGCTTAAGACTTTCCTCTTTGATAAAGCTTATAGTTAGGGCTGGCTCAGG
>NC_060156.1:29063927-29066849 GCF_021292245.1 Micropterus dolomieu
TGCAGCACGTGTTCTGACAGGAACCAGGAAAAGAGATCATATTTCTCCTGTTTTAGCTTCTCTGCATTGGCTTCCAGTAAAATCCAGAATAGAATTTAAAATCATTCTTCTTACCTACAAAGCTCTTAATGGTCAGGCACCATCTTATCTTAAAGAGCTCATAGTACCTTACTACCCCACCAGAGCACTGCGCTCCCAGAATGCAGGGTTACTTGTGGTTCCTAGAGTCTCCAAAAGTAGACTAGGAGCCAGAGCGTTCAGCTATCAAGCTCCTCTCCTGTGGAACCAGGTTCCAGTTTGGGTTCAGGAGGCAGACACCATCTCCACATTTAAGAGTAGGCTTAAGACTTTCCTCTTTGATAAAGCTTATAGTTAGGGCTGGCTCAGGTGAGTCCTGAACCATCCCTTAGTTATGCTGCTATAGGCCTAGACTGCCGGGGGATTTCCCATGATGCACTGAGCTTCACTCTCCTCCTATCACTTCCTGCAGGTGTTTCTGGCTCTGGAGCTGTAGAGTCTGGATCTGTGGTTGCGAGTCATCTGCTGCCCCTGTGTTCCTGCTCGACACCCTCTGCTTTACTGTCTGTACTTCTGTGTGTATATTGTGTTGGCTGCTCCCCCCCATATGGCTATCTCTCTCTCTCTTGCCCTTTTTCGCTCTCTCTCTCTCTCTCTCTCCCCCTCACCCCTGAGAGGCAGATGGCCGTCCACCCTGAGCCATGGTTCTGCTCAAGGTTTCTGCCTCTTAAAAGGAAGTTTTTCCTTGCCTCTGTCGCCTAGTGCTTGCTCTTGGTGGGAACTGTTGGGCTTCTGTAAATAACATCATAGAGTACGGTCTAGACCTGCTCTTTTATGAAAAGGTAAAGAGATAACTGTTGTTGTGATTTGGCGCTATGTAAATAAAATTGAATTGAAAATTGTTTATATACCAGCACCCACTGTATAGTTGAAAAATACATTAATAAACACATATCTACCAATAAACCATTTATTACATGTTTATACACTGCATAAAAATGCTAAATAGGAGAACTTGAAACCTTGCTGAATAATTCACTTTTAAGAATCAATGTCACAATTGCTCAGGATAATGCACACTGTGACCTCTCAGTTATTTTTTTCTGGCAAAGAACCAAATGGAGTTGGTTGGTACAAGCTGTTGCTGCATCATTCTTAAAGGTATAATATGTAACTTTTCTACATTAAAATGACCTATGTTATATATTTTCTTGAGTTGTGTTATTTGCAGCTATGGCTCACAGCGTCAGGTATCTGTCGGTTGGAGAAACACAGATTTTTAGCATGGAACTGCTTTGTTCAGTGTTTCTACTGGTTTTAATCAGGAGAGGAGACCGCTGCAGATAATTTGGCTCCAGGTAAAAACCAAGAAACAAGATGAGCAAGTGTCAGCAGACACAGCTCCCAGCACCTCTGGGCCCTAACTTGTCCACTAAACCGCATCAGAGAAACACTGATTTATAACTTGAAACTGTTTTATTCAGTGACATGTCTTGGCTATTGACACTGGGTGGGATTAAGATGACTGGGATTGATGCTTTTGCATTGCCTGAGAGATCAATTACGATGATTCATTGAGTGGAGAATTATAGCCTTGGATTATAGTTATGTCACGCAATGAAATGTATGTAACAAATAATGAAGGAACAATACAGTCAATTGCTCGAGAAACAATCGATTATACTATTTTTGAAAGTTGAAGAGAGCCTGGATTTGAGATACATACTGCCCTACAAAGGCAAAGTGCAGTAACTACACAAACACTGAAACTGAGAAAAATTCCTTTACAGTTTTTACACTAGCCAGTCAAACATGTTGTGGTTAAATTAGTGATAATGCATTCATGTAATACCTTCTTAGAAAAAAAACTTTATAGATAAAAACCAGGACCACTGATGTGACTTTGACCCTCAAAAAGCATGCTGTACTCTTCCTTTGGATGACCTTAACCAACTAAAACAGTATTGCAAAGGCAAAGTGCAGTATCTACAAACTAAATGTGTTCATCCAACTTTCTTGTTGTGTTTCTTACTACATGTTGATTGTTTTTAATAGCTTTAATAGTTTTATTAATGTTTGAAAGTTGTTAATGTTGAAATTGCTCAGTAGTAAGCCTCAAAATTAAGTCATCTATTATCGCAATGCCCCTTTGTGTTTTGCTCTTAAGAAATTGACTTTGAAAAAATTGTCATCTTCATTGTCTTCATTTCCCCAACCATCATTAGCATTTTACACAATAAATAAATGTTGATTACACAATAAATAAATGTTGATTTGAGGTTGCATTAGAATTTCCATTTAAATAAAAAATTCATTTATTACAAACCAAGTTTAAAAAAAAAAAAAACAGTAGTTAAAAATTCACACAATTCAAACAATTTGAAATGGAAGAACAACAAGCAAGTAGAGTGTGTGTGTGTGTGTGTGTGTGTGTGTGTGTGTGTGTGTGTGTGTGTGCACTTACCAACCTATCTAACAGTGGACCTCGACGTCGTTACACACCCACTAAGAGGGGACTAAAAAGTGAACAGGGGACATTTTTTAGGTCCCCTGTTGGACATGCTTTAAATCATGCTAAAATCATGTCTAAAACCATCTGGTAAATTTTTTAAACTATTGTCAAGAGGGGACCTGCAGGTGTGTGAGTGTTTAAGTCCATACTCAGCAGTGCCTCTAGTGGATCAAGCAAAGATTTTAACGACTCATTCACACACGTCGTTCTTAACACTCCCCTATAGAGTGAATGGCTTGCAGCCCCAGGGAGTCTATCAGACTGTAGAGGGGCTATTATACAAGCTACTCAGTAAAGAAAGCTGTCACTTGAAACACAATTTCTTAATTTTTTCTAACAAAATATACAGGCTGAGTTTTAGTGGATGTCTTGTGTTTTAAGATCAACATGTA
>NC_060156.1:29066949-29097212 GCF_021292245.1 Micropterus dolomieu
CAAAGTTACTTCTGAATTAAAGTTTAAAGTTTATTTATTTTCAGTTAAAGTGATTAAAGTTTGGATCACGGTGAAATGTTTACACATTGCTCACATTAAAGTTAAATTATCCATTTTTGAAAGAAACAAAGAAAGTCTTTGAAGGTAAAAACAGTCATTAGGTGAGAATGAGCACAGACAGTTCCACTGCATAACAATGGAGGTCCCCTCTTGGATAGGTAGCTATCGTTTAAGGATCTAAGTCCCCTCTTGGCAATTTCTTTAAAAAGCAAAAAAAAGCAAATTTGCAGTAATATTATGTTAAAAGACAGTAAAAGTAAATTTTGTATTATATTTATTTTACTTCAAAAGGACTGGAAACACAGGTCCACACTTGGCAGTTTACTCCGACGGTGCACTGTTGGATAGGTACGCGTGTATGTGTGTGTGTGTGTGTGTGTGTGTGTGTGTGTGTGTGTGTGTGTGTGTGTGTGTGTACGTGAATGCTTGTATGAATACCAGGTGCACTGGTCCCCTTTCCTCAAGAGGCGCAGCTAACTTTAGCTAACTTTAACTTACCTAACGTAACTTTACCAGAGCCAGCTAACTTTTGAAGGACTAACCTCTGTCACAACAATTGGAATAGCTGCTTGTAATGTGAAGAGAAGTCAGAAACAAAAAACATCAATGCGATTATAAAGATTATGATTATGCGGTCAGAGCAAATGCCTTCAAGGGAGCATGTTTGTCTGATTTGCAAGTGGCTGGCTAGCCAACTTAGATAGCTAATGTTATCTGATTATAAAGCTGTCATTTGCCTTGCTAACGTTAGATGTTTACATGCTATCCTCCTTACGTTACCCTCCGTTTTAACGCAAGTTCAACCATGATTTTACTGCGGGATTGTGCTATGTTTTTTCCCTATGGTAAGCTAACATTAGCTGGTTGGCTTGTTGGTTCTGTGTTAGTGAGTGTTACGATCGGGGGAAACAGTATTACAGTCCCCTTCGGGATTAGGCTACCAAGGCAGAACGCCTGGATATTGTAGTTACTGTAATAAGCCAGGACGCAGTAACATCACTTACTGCGGTTTGCCTTAGTATTAGCTTGGATTTTGTAGTTACTACAATTTTGACACTCTCGTTTCTCTGAGACGGGGCAAAATTACAGCAGGAGACTTTGTCAAAATTACAGCAGGAGACTTTGTCACAAGACAGAACAGATGTCATAAAGCCCATTCCGAGTCTTAACTTAGTTTTGACCAAATGCGTTGTTACTGCGCTTTGCCTTTGTAGGGCAGAAAATATTTCACATGCATTATCTATGGACATGTATGTCTTGGCCCATGGCGACGTTTCCTCCACAGCACATCATTTCAGAATCACTTTTTCTGCACTGGTCAAAACGTGCATAAACTATGCATGTATATCCTAAAAGCCAAAACTACTGTTCCAGTGTGGCAACATTGAAAAGATGGCACCTGTGGTGGAACATTATCAGTGTCAGACTCAATTTTGTGATCAGCTATAATGCTGTAAATATGCAGGAATTTATTTTCGTCTATGCAGACATATTGACAGTTTAGCATTTGTCCCAACAACCACAAAATATAAAAATATGCCAGGGTAACAGAAATCACAAGATATCATGAAAGACTGGTGTTAACAGTGTTGGATGACTAAACAAGCTGCAGCAATATTCATTTTGGTGCAATATTTACATACATTCTTTACACTAATGTAGGCAGGATACATGAAGTCACTTGGAATATTAGTGTGAATCCATCATTAATAAACTCATGTGCAAATTCCCTGAGTCCATTAGGAGCTCTTTATGAGCTCTTCGTTTGAGACAGCTCCAGGAGTGGAAGCATGTGTGTCATTGTTCAGTTCAGTTCAGTTCATTTATTATTATCCCAAGTGGGAAACTTGACTTGCAGTCAGGGCACAAGATAAAACATACAGGGATCAGAATAAACAACACAAATACACAAAAAATGTAAATGTAACCAGCACATACTTTAAATAGGCCTACCATAAAAACATGAAACAATCTCTGAATATGATATTACCTGACATGATTTAGCAGGGTTATTGCACAGGGAACAAAATAGTTTTTGCTCCTATTGCACTTGGATCAAGGAACTCTAAATCTACAACCTGAAGGAAGAGTTACAAACTCAGAATGAAGAGGATTGTTTTTGCGGCCTAGTATAGACCTGGACTTACAGAGAACCTGCTGGTCAAAGATAACAGTCAGGGGAGTCTGTGAGACACCTATAACCTTACCAGCCACCTTCACAATATTGTTTAGGTGGTTTTTGTCCCTAACGCTCAGGTTTCAAAACCATGCAATCATAGAAAAAATTAGAACAGATTCAATAACAAAAACTTATAAAACAAACACATAATTTTCTTGTCAACATTGTTGGAAAACTCATGCATATCTTGTGTGAATGCGTGTGTGTTTGTGTGTGTTTGTGTGTGTGTGTGTGTGTGTGTGTGTTGGGAGGCAAATGGCGATATAAAAAATGGTAGAGGCAACATTTTCTCCCCTTCCACCCTGAGGCAAGTGTTACCTCAGTTAAGAGAAGGTCTAGAAATGCCCTTTGCTGCTCTCCTTACTATCTCTCTTTCTCTCTCTCTCTCTCTCACACACACACACACACACACACACACACACACACACACAGAAAACTGTTATTAGGAATGTGTAATTAAACTGTAAAAGCAGCACTCCGTGGATGATCTCTTAGATTCTGCGTTAGCCTACTCATTAGAGTTCGTGTGCCTGTCTGTATGTGTGGGTGTGTGTGACTGAGGTGTGACTTATTTGTATGTTGGCTTAGCATTTGTAGCAGCCATCCATGCTGGATATTTAAATGTAGATATTATAAGCTCTTTAATCATCTGGTTTTGTATAATTGACATCCTCCTGCATGCTCTTTAAACATGGATGTACATATCAGAAAGCAAATCTTTGTGTGGAACACAAACGACCCACAAAGGATGCTGTTACACAATGTTTTGGTCAGAACAATTTAGCTAGAGCATCTAACAATAATCTATGGTGTGTATAAACAGTACTCATACTGGTTGACCATAGCTTTAGGCTATGATTAATAAGCTAGCCTGCTAACAAGAAGGCTAATTCTGACATGGGTGGGGTTGGCATTTCACTATTTATACATGGTGATATACTGCAACTGTATAATTACATGTGCACACTGTATTAAGCCACAATGTAACACAATCAGGACAGAATGGCAACAAAAGTACATTAATGTAGTTTTCCAGCAGAAGGATTATGCTTTAGTATTTAGAACTTTCACTGTCTGCATGTAAATCGCATTGTAAACACTGCCATAGTCAGAGTCAGGTTGAGGCAGTTGGACACTGGTGTGTACCACAGGACTTACCTGTACCTGACTAGGTGTCTTCAAGGTGCCAGTAAAAAGACTGCAGACACATGCAACAGCTGATGGAAGAGGGAAGGCCACATCGATGATAACCTCCACTCTCACCACACAACCATTACCTCTCCTTCTCACCAACCTGAAAGACTTCTTTCTTGTCCATACACCTTATATTAGGCATAACTTACTGAAGCAGAAATTCAAAATTTTGAAAAAGGAACAGATGTGGAATTTAAAATTTTAATTGTAATAATAATAATAATAATAATAATAATTGCTTTTTGTTTACAACAATCAACATAAAACATAAATAAGTCAAAATATAAATAAAGGAAAAATAAAATATGTATTACAGAGTAAAAGCTTTTTTTGGAAAAATGAGTCTTAAACCGAGGCTTGACACTGCAAGCCTAATCTCCTCTGGTAGATAGTTCTAGAGTGTAGGGGCCCTAACAGCAAAGGCGCTGTCACCTTTGGTTTTTAGCTTAGACCTAGGAATGGCTAGCAACGCCCTATAAGATGCTCTCAGTCTGCGTCTTGGCTCATAGAGGTATAAAAGTTCAGAGATATTATATTACCATATATTAAATTAGATTTATCTGGAGAAAGTTGTGTGATATCCAGTATTTTATTTCAGCTAGGCATTTGTGAAGGGTTGCCATGTTCGACCAGGTCAGAGTGGGATATAGAACTGTGTGTCATCAACGTTACAGTGGAGGTGTACATTGTATTTGCAGATGATATTACGATATTATTATATTATAATGATATTACAGAAGATTTGTTTAATTTATTTATTTAGTTTAGAGGGGTAAAATATATATGGAGAATAGATAGGGACCCAGAATTGAACCCTGAGGGACACCATAGAGCAAGTTCATGGCCATAGTCACGGAGAAACATCTGTTAGATAGGTAGGACCTGAACCACTTTAAGACCACATCAGTGATTCCTTTGCAGTCTGCCAATGACCAGGTTGTGATCGACTGTGTCAAACGCATTGCTGAGGTCCAAAAGAACAAGAATGGAGCACTCACCAGCGTCTTCAGTCAATAGATGATCATTACAGACTCTGAGAAGAACAGTACTATGAGGAGACTGAAATCCAAACTGGAATATTTTGAATAAATTGTTGTATAACAAATGTGCCACTAATTGTTATAATTACACATTATTATGAATACAGCATTTCACAGACTTTAGCTAAAAAGGAAAATTTTTAAAGAAGTCTTTAATTATTCAAGATGCAGAGGTCTATATTTGCTTTTCTCAGGGGAGGTTCAACCAGAGCATTTTTTAAAAAGCAGGAAGTCAGGGAGTAATTTACAAAAGCCAAGATTAAGGGGTAACACTAGGCAAAGGCACTACTATCCTTCAGTAGTGTAGTAGGCATGCAAGCAAGTTAGTGTTAGAGGGGCACCAACAATCTGGTCCAGGATTTTGGGCATTCTGAGCAGTAAAGGTGGAAAAGTAAAGCTAATGATACACAGAGCAACTTTCAGAACAATCGTGCAGGGCAATGTTGCCATCAATAGTAATGAGTAAAGATTACCACCGTAATCCCCTTCCCCCACCACTCCGCCACTTGCCCCGCACCACCGCTATTCATTCAAAACATAGTCGGACTTGCCGCTAGCAAGACTGCCCAGCAACATTGCTCAAAATGTTGCCCCAGGTATCATCAGCTTAAGTTGCTCTGCAGCATTGTATTTCTTCATTAAGGTCTTCATGTATTCATAGTAAACGTAAAATTTGCTGGCCTTCCATTTGCTCTCTGGTTCACAACTGAGTTCAATGTTGTCAGACAGAGCTTGTTAAAAGAATTCACGAAGAGGTCAGTGTCAGAAAGAGGCAGTTCGATGAGAGGGCCAAAAATGCGTTTGAAAATTTACTAGCTGTTGTTGAGTTAATAATGGGAGAGTGAATGGGGGCATGTGTAACTTTAGGCGATGATCAGACACACAGACATTAAGTTCCATGACATTGACCTTATAGAGAATATGGCCTTTATCATGTATATCATCAAGACTGTAGCAGGTTAAGAAATTCCCCCATGAGATTTAAATCTACAATAATACAGACCCTGTCATAATCAGAGAAAGCAGATCTAAGAATAAAAAGCTAAAAATGCTGTTAGGTTCAAGAGAAAAATAAACTAGAAAATTAGAAATAAAGTAAGCTGATACTTGTCAAGACAAAATGTTATGCTTTTAAAGGAGGAAAACTCTACACAGGATACATGCTTATCGAAGAAATTGTCTCTGTAAAAAAACAGATACCCCCCTACCTCAGACTGACTGCCAAGGCAAAGGCTGTTTGAGATATACAAAAAATATTAATATTATTAGATGTAATAAAATCATTGCATAAAAAAGATTTGTTGTTTAAGACCTTACATTTAAAAGGCAGATTTTTACAGGTATGCTTAGGAGAGCAGAAGGGAGAGGATTGAGAGAAACATGGTTTAAGTTACCCGCATTCACCTTCCTTCCAGTGGGGGGCAGAATAACTTTTTCTTTGTTTATTGTAGTTAATTGTGACAGGAGGGACAAACCCAGAGTATGAAAGCATGTTGTTAAAAGAGGAGAATAATCCATTTACCTGGGGAAAAAAAATAGCAAGATACAGAATGAGAAGGGTGAAGTGTGGGGGTTACCTTCAGGTGATGAGAGTGTTAAAACCGGTGGTGGACACACGAGGGCGAAGGATTCGGTGGCCTGAGATAAGACCGGAGAGGATGAGGGGGGTTTTGGAGTGGGTGTGTCCTGTGTAAGTATGCATTGGGAAAGGTCTGGACCTCATGCTGAATATTAGCCGACAGCATTTGGCTTACTGGCCAGTTGGGATGTGGCTGCCAGGACTTGGCTACTCCCGTCTGCATCTGGGACAGCGATTCCGGCTGGAGGGTCATGGCAGGCAAGCAGCGGTGAAGTGACTCAGCCCAAGGAGTTTCTAATGATAGCTGCCAGCAGCATCCTCTGGCGGTTCTTCCTCGTGACGGAATGATGAACTGCCCATCCAGCCCTGGCTACAGGTGGAGACACCACAGTAGTTTTTCCTGCTTAACAAAACACACAGCTAAACCCTAAACGTTCGATTGTTGTAATTTCCATCAAAATTGTCAAATCTGAATTTACACAGGTTTTGTGGCATTACTGGGGCCCACAATGTCCCAAAGTTGTTATGCCTGCCAGCAAATCATCTGCTTACACCTCCAGCAGACACAGAGGAACATCAGCCTCCCACTGGAGTAATTTTTCGGGCCACCTGATTAATGTAAGCATTTGTATTTGCATTTATTTATTTATCGCGGACAGTGCATATTAATCAACATTAATTAAAATGTAAATCTGCCAAGACTGACTAATTTTTCATCTGCAGTCTATAGCTAGGATATTAAAGTGTCCCTACCTGCAAACACAAGGAGTCTCATTATGCTGAGGCACTTTAGATTTACATGGGAGGTCATGAACATTTTAAAAAGCAACCTAGCTAGGAAATCTACATTAAAAACCACTATTACTTAACACAGTCCAACTTCATCAGGTAAGATGCGCTGTTGAAAATGCTTGTTACCAAAGCCAAATTTTCCCATCCAAAGTGCCACAATTTATATACAGTTACATTTATATACAGTTATTTATATACATATATACAGACATGTATACACACCAAACATTCCGCAGTGCATTTTTTGAATTTGCATCTGGGGTGAACGTAAACAGTAGCAAACAGATCATAATATGGTTTCATCCTGACAATAAACAGTCTGACACCCGGGAAACAGTGTCCATCCTGACTGTGTTTGAGAACCAACCATCATTGATGTAAAACAGAGTCCACTTCCTCTCATCTTGCCAGAGTCTTGCGCTGACAGCTCAGAACATGGACCACCTGCCGAGAACCCGAACCGGGATGTTGATGGGGCAGGTCTCTGATGAATGATGACTTTTAAGCATAATTCCCTATGTAAGTAAGTCTTCAGGTTCTTCTCAAAAGTCCAATACTTTGTCTTAGTTTTGTTTCCAACAAATCCTGTGAAAAAGATTTGGGCCTTTAGCATTCAAGATTCCCAACTGTCTTCGCTAGTTTGTGTTTCTGTGCCATTTGGCTTCTTCACTCTTTTGGTTATATGTAGGGCCATGATGACAGGTGAGATTCAACTGTTTAGACTAAGCAAAATCAAAAAGAAGTAAACTGCTGTGCAGTGCATCCCTTTCACATTAGATAGATAGATACTTTTTTGATCCTTCACAGGAAATGAGATTTGTCGCTTGTAGGGTCAGTTCATTGCTTTCTAGTATTGGTTTTTGCAGGTATAACTAAATGAAGTGAGTTGTTCTTATGCATATTTCCTGGTCTGTATATTACGCTGCTAATCAGCCTGATACTGTAAGTTGCCATTGTGTCTGCTACCTGGCTGAACAACGGTGTCACTTACAATATTCAAAGCACCACAATTATGTAACATAACGGAATTTAAACTTAAATCACATCACATTATATAAAATTACATAGGTCTGAATTATACTTTTTTGTAACCCATTTTGGCTTGGCGGTTTAAGTCATGAGAACTGTTGTTGACACACAAATGCCACAAAAATAAACAGAGTATATAGATGATATAACAAAAACTACTGTTTTTTGTTATCTCACCCTGCACTGTCAGCTGTCTCCTCCCTTCAAGTGTGTGTGTATGCAGGTAATGGAGAAATGGTGGGCACACTGGATTGGTCCTGCAGAGCTGATTGCTACCTTCTGATTGGTCACCTGGATGACAGCAGCCATTTTAAGCCCCACTGACGGAATCTCTCTCTCTCTCTCTCTCTCTCTCTCTCTCTCTCTCTCTCTCTCTCTCTCTCTCTCTCTCTCTCTCTCTCTCTCTCTCTCTCTCTCTCTCTCTCTCTCTCTCTCTCTCCTTAGTGATTTTGATTATTGTCTTATGACAACCTTGTTTAGTTGGCTTTAGCCATTGTGTTTGCTATGTTGCAATTTTCTTTGTTGTAGCTTCCTTGTGGCAGCTACTAGCAGTGAGTGAGTAGGAGTGAGAAGCCCTTTTTGTTTGCACCATTTTTCTCCTGTTTTTGATAACAGAAGAAGAATACATACTATCCACCACAAAACTAACTTCGGTGGGTCCATTTTTTAAAGCTCCCAAATCCCATCACACCTTCTGAAATAAGACCTTCTGGAAAACTGGCACTTAAAGTGTTGAGAATTTTGGAAATTACAATTTTGTATAATCTTCCTGCCTTATCTCTAACAACTGTACTGACATCAGCTTAAAACTGCTCTGGAGATTTAGCTATTGCTTTTTCTTCAAAGTGACTTATAATTGGTGTGTATGTTGAATGCCTTGGGAACAAGTAGATATTAAGTGTCTGGCTGAGGGACACATGGGTGGATGTGTCGCAGTGGCTAGTGAGCAAAGTCCTCCCACACCAAAGGAACAAGTCTTATCCACCATTCCATCGCCACCCCATGTGCCCCTCAGGTATTATGGAGAAGGCTTTGCTGAAAAATGCATGGGAGCTTCAGTGAGGGGACAGATACTAAGTGAATGGCCTCAGAGATAAAATAAAATAGATGATTTTTTTCAGCATACTATCCATCATGAGTCTGTGAGGGATTCCAGCTCTTACACGATGACCATGAGGCTCAATGCAATTGACACTTTTATAACACATGTATAAATGATAAGGTCGCAGCGTAAATCGACTCCATCTAGCAGACGTGACACCAGCATAAGTTGGTCTCAGAATCAATTGGACCAACTCTCACGTTGTGAGATTGGACGAGAGTGGTAACGTAACGTAACAGCATTGAAATAGTCCCATTTTTTAATGCCCCCCTGAATTGAAAAGTATTGCCTACACATAAAGACCTTAATAATGTAATTATTTCAATTAGCACAGAGCTGTTATATGTATTTGAAGAAACAACTCAAAACCCAGTTTAATTCGACGTAATCATTGGCAGAATGTGAGATTTGATGATGCATTGACTAAAAAATAAGTTGTGTCCTCATGTTTGTGTCCATCAAGTTATTGCCTTTAATCATTGTAAAAATCATTATCTATGAGAAGTGAACTGTAATTTGTCTGTTAGATCATCAACCTTTGAGATGAGAGCAAGTCTCAATATTGTTGCTTAGACAGAAAGTGATGGCCTTGCAGCAGAGAGCTCAGTATAGAAAATTTTATTGATATAATAGATAATCTAAGACTGTGACAATTTCAGTGAAATTTCACTCCACAAAACCTGTCTGTACTTTCTATTTCGGAGCAATGTGAGTCTGTCTGTTACAAAAGAAACATAATTTTCTGCTGAGGAGTTCTGAACATTGGACGCACTGGTCAAAACCAGCCGGTGTACCTTTTGACAATTCATTGCCTTGCCGCTCTGGTGAATTAAAAAATGACATTGAATGACAAGGCAAATAGAGGTTAGCAGACTTTAGAGTACACCACCACTGAGAAAAATAATACCTGGACAACTGACAAAGTCTAAGAATCAAAAGCATACAGGAAGTGGCTGGGTGAGAAACAGAAGAAACATATCTCTGCCATTTTACAGTCTCAGCTTTGGCATTTACCATAGTTTACCCTCTTACCCAGAGCAAATTATGATTAATTCTTAACATTTCCATTATTAGAGCCTGAATAAGTCATTCTGAGTACGCAGAACCAGAGAGCTATCATTGTTTTTACACAGCAGAACTACTGCGGTGCACCACAAATTGTTTTTCAGCCGTGAATACTGTGGTCAGCTGCAAATGGTCAGTTGTGCTATATTTTTCATGTCAACTAACATCACACGTTTACTTTCACATTCCGTGAGGGAACAAAAGATCCACTTTACAGTGTCGTAGACTTGTAAAAGAGCTAAAGCAAATTACATTCATTATAATTGATGTTCTTTTACTTAACATTTATGCATTCAGATCTCAAGGCCCAGCAAGTGATTACTGGCATTATGATTTTCATAAACCAATTTTCCTTATAATTTATTGAATTAGAACGCATTTAATGAATAGTCAGATAAATTATGAATGGAAGGGCAGCCTAACTGAGTGTGAAGCAAGATGATGAATTGCCAATCAGCCAAATGTATCCAAATGTCAAACAATCATGTCTTGTATCCTCTGTTGGCTGTTTCCAGGAGCTAATAAAATGTTTATTAAGTGTCCCCAGGTGACGAGACATTTATCAGTATGTCAGAGTGTCAATGCTTCTCCAGTAACAAACTGCCAATGCAAAGCAGTGCCGAGATTTTTCAAGGGAGCAGCATGATTGTAAAGCCGCTGTCCACTCTGGATCCACAGTATACATACCTATATCTATCATCTATCTTCTCAGTACTACCTCTACTACTTAAATTGTGTCTGCTCTACTGCTAACACCAGTGATCCTGCTAGAACTTCTACTGTGCTAGCACTAATATAGAAACCAAAGTCACATTGGGTACCTCCATGAGAGCCACTATTCCAATTTCCAGTTTCAATTGAATCTGTCATTGAATGTTTCTTTTCCTTGTCCTTCTGTATGAAAAGTAAAATATGTTTCTGTAGTTTACTATGCATAGTCAAATATAAATAAGCATTTAAAGATAACAAGTCAAAAATCTTTATGATTTTAACAAGTAAACAATCATTTGTTAGCATGAAATACTACAGCCCGCATGAAGAATTACCAATGCAGCTTTGTGTGGATTTACGTCATATATCTTCTATATATGATATCCTCTAACTCTTTCTAAAAAACATTTCCACAATTCAGTACTTTGTTCTGCTATTATTAGAGCGATGTGTATTCCCCTTCCTGCTCTTTTTGGGAAACTGATATTAAATGAGGTTTGCATACTTCTGGAAGAGAACCTCTAAGTTTCATAGCACTGGATATTGTTTCTATTTTTTTTAACATTGTACTCACCAAAGGAAATCCTAAGATCTCCGTATAAACATCACTTAAAGTCTGTCCACAATGGGAAGGAACATGGGCGGTCAGTTTAGTTCAATTAGCTAATACTTTAGATGGCTGTATGTGGCCTCACAAGCAAATACACACATGCAGTGAGCATACAGCAAACAGATACTGCTGGGGAGCTTCATTTAAGGATACTATGGCAGAAGGCACAAGGCACATTTACTGCAGCGGGCCTGTTTTCAGGCCAGGAACCTGTATCTGCATCCTGATCTAAGCAGTGTGAAGAAGGGGTTGAGCGGGGGACTGGGGTTATGTGCAATAGCCCGTGCTCTGCATTTAGTGGCTTTACTGTTAAGGTCTGATGGGTTGGGGGTGGGAAGGCCAATTATGTTTCATACAGTGTGAGTGATGTGGATGACTTTGTTTCTATTGGTGGCACTGGCCATATTGAAGAAACAGGGGGAGCAGTAAAGGAGAATGGGTTGGAGTAGGCTGTTGTAGGTCAGGCTAACATTTTCCAAATAAATGTAGCAAATCTCTTGATCTGTAGGAGGGCATTTTTTCCAATTATGTTAATCTGATTTTGTAGTTATGATTTTTATTTTGATATTATAATCAATTAATTTATTTCATATTTATTAATAGAATTTGAGAGAATAGTACTTAACGAAGTAACTCAAAATTGTTATGACCTGGCTCAGAAGGCCACAACAAAAAAGGGAGACACACCATGGTAAAAGTTTAACAAAATGTGTTTATCAAACCAAAATTAACCAAATTAAGGCTGGTGCCAAAGTAAATGTGAACAAGTATGGGGTATGAACATCAGTGGTTTCAGTCAGGTCAGGATGATGGATGCATGGTAAATGTGTGTGAGGGTGTTGTAATGTGCAAGAAATAATAACTATCAACTAAAACAACATATCCAGAAACCAAGGCGAAGGTGGAACCTGTGGAGTGAAACAGATGATGACAAGTTAGCAGAGAGGTCTGTTTGTCCTCACCCCAGCAGCGAACTCCCCCTAAGAATGAGAATAAAATGTTAAATACTCTACAGGGCAATTAGCCCAGGTGCCCAGAGTTACTGCAATCAGCTCTTCCTCTACAAAGAAGAGAGAGAGGCCACACCCACACATGACCCCACAGCGCGTCAAAAAAAATACATATTACACAGTAAACTAGTGAATTTCAAGATTTATCAAACAGAAGAAGCAATTATATCAATCAATTAATATGCCAGGAGCAACTGAGAACCAAATAAAAAAAGAATTTGTTTTGTCTTATATTTTGAACTCGTGTTTTGAATTTAAATGTGTTTCGCAACCTTTGTCAAATGTTGCACTACTGTCTCTATTTCTCTTTTTGTTTCTCATTTAACATTAGGTGTAAGTGTGTGTGTGTGTGAGTGTGAGTGTGAGTGAGAGAGAGAGAGAGAGAGAGAGAAATTGAATATGATTATAACATGATGCTCAGTTTTGTTTGGGGGTAAGACCTTGGGAGTGGATATCTGAGAAAAACCATCCAGGAATGCTCACATGGAATAATATTACACTTGTCCAAAGAGGAGTTTGGAATAGCACACAGTATATAAGAGTTTGGGCGAATTCCTGTGTTAGTGGTAAAAATTGTAACATTTATTGTGAGGGAATTGTCTCATTGGTCTTTTTAACCATGCTCGAGTCATGGCTTTAGGAATAGCAATGTCGGTCTGTTGGCCAGTCGGTCAGTCCAGAATCTACTTGAACGATCAGGCATTTGTGGTTGCCAGACGATTGGAGATTGCATGTCTTTTCCTCTGGTGCCGTCACGAGGTTGACATTTGTAGTTTTTAGTGAAATGTCTTAACTATTAGATGGATTGCCACAAAAGTTCCATTCATGTCTATTCTTCTAGCACCAAATAAAAAAATGTAATTTTTTCAATACGGTATGACCAATAATAATAATAATAAAAATATAATAATACAAATGTTACCATGTTAGAATGCTAAAATGCTAAGATGATGACATGGTAAACCGGTTAAATATTGTCAATGTCCTTAAATATCAACAATGTTAGTATGCTTCTCTGTTTCCTGCTTTACGTAAACAATTCTTATTCATTAAACCTTTTTAGCTTAGTTGTGTTTACAGTTAGAACTTTAATTATCCCAGGGGATATTGTTGACTATCTTTGAAGGTGCAGCAGGATAATTATGAATTTATTATTATTATTAAATTCACCTTGGGGCACCACCCTTATAGAGGTCATATTCTGCTTTTTGGATTTTCCCCTCTCCTTTTTGAGTTATATATCTTTTTTGTGCATGTAATAGGTTTGCAAAGTGAAAAAGCCCAAAGTCCAGCCCAAAGGGAGTTCCCATCTCCCACAGAAAACTCTGCTCTGAACTGCCTGAAAACAGCTCGTTTGGAGTCCAGCCACTTCAAAATGCACGTCATATAACGCTCGCCTAGCAGCTAGTCCGACACGCCCTCAAAAACACCAGTGGAAAAACAGTGAGCTGCACCTTCCAAACACTAGCTGCCCTCCAGGCAGTCAGTGGACATAAAGTTGTTACTGTGATGTAGAGACAGAGCTCAGTTAAAACTTTATGGATGAAAGATACTTTTGTTACAGATTAATAACTCACCACTCTGAAACTCTTGCTCCAGTCCATGTTGCTAAGCTGGTAGGGGGATATACAGCTGAACCGAAGCCTGGTTTACCGGATTCTCGCTGACCCGCCCTTCTCTGCTTCTGATTGGCTGGTAGTCCTTAACTAGGAACTGTGCATGTGCAACTCCCAACAAAGATCTTGTAGAGGTAAGATGTATCATCCATAGCTAAAACAAAGCCTTCAACACAGGGTGAAAATAGGAGCTGCAGCAATGTGCAGTATGACAAAAATATGGTGTTTTTTGAAAATGAAACCATGTAAACCTGTTCTGGTACAACCTCTAAATAAAATACTGAACCTGAAAATGAACATAATGACCTCTTTAATGAAGGGAAAATTAAAGCCAAATAATGATTTCATTCTCATAAAATATTATAAACTATCAAGTTGGAAATCTGTTTAATAAATTTAATAACTGCTACCAAAGTGACCATATAATAACTAGTACGGGTTGAAGGGTTTTGGAGTTCTACATGTTAAAGTCTCCTTCAAGGTATCTGTATGTGATTAGTGTAGGATACTATAGAATAGATAGATAGTGCCAAGTTAGAAAAGAGGTCTGTTAGTTTATATGCTAGACCCTGCATCTGTTTTAAGCATAGACAAAATCCAAGGGTATTAATTTCAGAAGTGTGTGTGTGTGTGTGTGTGTGTGTGTGTGTGTGTGTGTGTGTAGCAGAAGATAGAGCGGAGACTTCACATGACCAAGTACAGATTCATGTGAACTTACATACCAGTAAGCCAGCTGTGCTTGCATTGCACTTTTGAAGTTGCACAAAAAGCAACAGGAAAAAAATGTTTTTCACATCAAACCATTATTTTTATATTTTGAATCGTCATTTGCCGGCTGAATGTTGTGTTTCCCTTTCTATAAAAGAAGACATTTCCTCCAGTGATGCAGGAAAAGCAGAAATTGGTGCGTAAATTTTCACCAGAATGCAGGAAATTAAGTCTTTAATGCTCAAAATTTAACCCATATATTCGATAAAATGCGGGAAAACTGTCTCTGGGTTGACACACAGTTTCTGGGGGGAACATTCTCAGGTACCAGGTTTGGTTTGGTCTCCAAATTTAGGCTATGATGTCTGGAGGTTGGCAAGTATGCTAATCACAATTATTCATTAATGACCATGATTATTGACTTGGCTTTCATCTATATATGCTTTAAGATTGTATGTTTGGCTTCTGAACTTTTTACACACTGCAGTAGTGAGGTAGATCTTGCCTAGGGCTCCGACACTGTCAGGCCGGCCCTGTACTATTCTGATAATTGGCTTCAATTGAGGCTTAACTTTCACATCGTTTCTCTTGGCTGTCCCTCTCCATATTAAATGCTCCATCATTGCCACAGCATGTGTACAACAGACGCCATAGCCACATTAGGTGAGGAATGTGCTAACGCCAAGTCCCAGGCTAACCTGCAAAATAAACATAAAAAGGGCAAAACTTTTAAAGTTCCAAGTTTGAAGTCAGTATTGATCCATCCTTGAGCTTCAGTTTTGAAGTGAATCTTGTAAGTTCAGTGGCCCTTGGTGAGAAAGCAGTCTGAAGTAGTGGTTAGTGCATACATATAAGAGGTTTCCTGTTGTTGAGAGGACATTTGCAGCAAACATAAAGTTAATCCACTGAGTCATCACATCCGCAGATGGTGGCAATAGATGAACACTTTTGTGTTCTTGTAGCCAGCAACAGAAAAATAGCTGTGCTTTGCTGACTTCCACATCTTCATTTACCAGAGTAAAGAGCAAGGAAATAACAAGATTGTTGTGGTGGCAGCCCGGCTGACGGTGAGTGTCCTGTTTATTTCTCCTTTTTTTTTTGCTTGTGATTCTGCTTTCCCGTGGCGTTCTGTTTTTTCCTGTACTCTGCCTGCCTCCCTGTGTCTCCTCCCCTGCCTGTGCTCTCTCTCTCCTCCTGAGCCCAGCCATCGACCCGCACCTGCACCTCGTCAGCCACCTCCCCTGCCCGCCACACCTGCCAGCAATCAGCCTCATCTCCAGAGACAGTACTTCTACCCCGGTTCTCCAGATCGTTGCTCCTGAGCCACTTGATCACTTAAGCCCTCGTGTAACCTGCATGATCGCTATTTCCCTGTTCTTGGTTTTCCCTGAGTCACTAACTCTGTCCGTCTCTCCCCAGGTTCACCCACCCCTCGGACTTCCCCCACAGCGTCCTCTCCCTTGTGCCTCCCCAGTCAGCCTGCCACCACACTCCTCCACCAACCCCCTGATCAGTTCTCCCGCGCCTCCTCTCTTCCTCGGCCCCCAGTGTCCCTCAGCTCTCTGGTCTCAGTCTCCTCGGCTCCCCGTGCCTGCATCCACCTCTCCCTCAACTCCAGTCCCTCAACCCCTTCTATCCCCTAATAAAACCTGTTAATCTCGAGCGTTGCATTTGGGTCCACTCTGTCCACACCACAACAAACATATCTGATTGAAAATGTGCTAAATGTGTTGCTACCTGTAGGTTAGTATGCAGTTAAAAGTGACGACAAAGAAACTGAAGAAAATATTTTAATGAGCTTTGGTTTAACATAACAGGAAAAACTTTTTGATCATTAATGTTTTAAAGGTCTTCCAGGCTCTGCTTTGGAGAACTCTTTGTTCTGTTCAGTTGTACATCCATATTTGTGTAAACATCTGCAACAATCGGCGGTCGTTATAGAAATAGAACCAACTTGTTTATTTGGAGAAAAACTAAGCATGAGCTTACTTTGAGTCTGGGAGCTGAGATCTCCCAAATAATTCATCAATAGGAACTCTGCTGGTTGTCCAAATGTATCATGCAAAAGACACATTTTTTTTATTAAATGAATGCAAGTGGAAGAGAAACAGCCTGCCTACAGAGAAAAAAGAAATCGGGAAAAATCTATTAATGATTCCACAACTAAAGGATATGTTTGCTGTTTGTGCATTCCCCATATTTTAATTTCATGTTGAAAGGTGAAAGCGTGAAGGAGTAAAGATAATGAAATATCGGAAGATGTGTTAATAAGAGCTTCCATATACTCTGGTGATCAGGAGAAATAAAAATGTGTAGCTGCCATGTTTGTGGCTTTTCTGCAGCTGCTGATTCTCAGGGAAACTGTTCTGGGGCTGCATATGTCCAGAAATGCGTGATTTTTAGAAACGTCATTTTAATGCCCTGGAAAGATCAGCCTCATCAGAGTGTTACAGACCCTGCAGCAACCAGTGAGTCCAGCTGTTTAATAAAGCTTTTTGATTTGACAAATTTTAGCTTTGTGAAGCCTAAGTCTCCAGCTGCCTCCCTTGCAGCCCTGAAGTAGAAAAAGGATGGATGGTTTGATTGTGCATTGCACTCTCAAGTAATCACAAACATGATAGACGCAAACAACATAGTTTCTAGCCTATGAGCACAGCATGAAGTCACTGAGGAATCTCAAGGCTTTCCATCTGAATTTCATCTTCAGTGAGAAATATTTAAAAGGCTTCTCCATCAGAGAAATAATTAACTGTGGTCTGAATGTGGTAAAACGCCGCATAATGCAAAGTGCGCTGAAAGCACTTATTACAGAGAAATTCACTGCACTCCTAACATTTATCTTCCAAAATATTTTGTCATCTAAATCAAAATACCCAGCATTTCTTATTTTTAATGCATATTTCATGAATAATACAACAAAATTCAAGAAAATCGTCTTTGCCAGGATGGTGGTATTTTCACCTAATAAATATGTTCCACGAACAGTCTGCATGATCTGTGGTGTTTAGAGAAGTTCTGCAGCACTTTGGGAATTGGGAAGCGGGGAACAGACATTGAAGTAACACAGCATGATGGCTCAGCCTTAAAGATCATCTTGTGTTAATGAGCAGATGTGGAACGTCCATCAGAAAGCTGTAAAAAAAAAAAATAATATTAATTTTGACTAAAAAACTGGGTTTTTAGTAAGGAGCAAGTACGCACTGTTAGAACAGACCAACGACAAGCACATGTGAGAATCCATAGGGAAGAGCATCTGCAAGTGTATGTCCCATCCCACATTTCCTGGAGGTTATTACCCCAGCGTACCACAGCATAGGTCACATCGTCACCCTCACTTCCTCTTTACTAATTGTCTGAATGAATGGAAGATGCATACAACCAAGCCCACATGGACGGCACATACAAGCGGCACAAGAGCACAAAATATCCAAAATGTAAAGTAGAAGAACATGAATTAAATAGCTCATTGTGCCCTCATTTCCAGACTTCCAGAAACAAAATTTAACATACCAAAATTGGATCAACCATTCCAAGTTTTGATCATCTGTAAACCAAAATATGTCCTAACATTTCCTTAATTTTGATTTATTCAAGCAATTTTTAAAAAAAATCTTCAGACATGAATAAAGACTTACGTTTAATAGATTCAATACACATTATACAGCATTTCAACCTCGTGATAGACTGAGAAGCTTCTTCAAAGCTCTATATCCCCTCAATATAGTTCAGGCATCATAGGGGATAAAGTCATAAAGCCGGCGTGTAGAACATGACATATGATGAACATGAGGTGGCCACCTCTCACCTCAGTGCACTGAGTGAGCACTTCAGCTCATACTGGCTTGCCCCAGCTGAAACAAGTGGCCATACTGGTAAGGCATAAGAGTTGCTATTGTAATCAACTCGACTTCTCCGGTGCTGTGGGGTCTAGATCTGTGGTTGGTCAAATGATCTCAATATTCAATTAGAATAATGTTATACATTGATATGGATTCTCCCCCATCTTCCTACATCTTATTATATTATAAATACTGTACTATAATACTAATACTATAATAAATATTATAAATTGATATGTCACAAAAGTTCTGATCCTAGAATCACCCTTGCAGCTGTGGCTGATGGGAATGTCATTAGTTTTGCAGATATTTGGTCTTTAACTAAAGTAGATAAACACACATTTTGTCCTCATGTTGGCACTAGATGAAAGGTCAGAAGATCACCAAAGCTATTATAATTAATCTACAGAGGACCATGAATGTCTCTACAAAATTTCATCAGTCCTTCCAATAGAGTTATTTCATTCTTGACCAAAGTGGCAGGGCGACATCTCCATCCATAAAGCCATGCAGTTAGCACGGCTAATAACCAAGGTCTCTACATAATTTCATTTTGTTAATGTTTGGGCCCAGGGCTCGCACAGCGGGGTCAACAAGGGACCTGATTACACCTCATAAGTCAAAAATTCATCAAGAAAAATTCCAAGCATTTGTTGTAAAGTGACTAAACCTAACATATTGTGTACCTGTAAATAGTGATGCAGGAAATGCCCCCTGCACCCCTCAGCTACACTCAAAGACCTGAGACATTCACATTCACTTACAAGACATTACTGCATGGTTGAATAACCGTGTTCAGCCTAAGAGCCAAAATACTACATTGTTGTGTTTCCCAGCAATCTAGTTTTCATTTCCTCCAATGCAGCTCATAGAGTTTTTTTAGCCTGAAAAAAAAAATGTAACTTAAATTAAGGCTGCATTCGGAAGACATTTTGTTTCAAATGTAATCTGCACTTATGTCTCTCCCTAGCATCCCTTCAATACTGAGGCAGAGACTCTCGTCACGCCTGCATCACTTTGGGCTTTCTCACAGACACAGATGGGCACTGTAGGGGGAGATTTCCCACAGTGAGGGAGTGAGCTCAACAGACCAGGTGTGACATGAACACCACAACCTCTTTGCCTTTGGGCTGGGTGTCTGATTGAAACTCTCTCTTGTTGTGGGAGTGCCATGGAGCGATGAGACGCAGACACCGCTTAGTCTGAAAAATTAGTGCCATCAGCGTCTCAGCATCCGGATTAATGAGAACCTGCGGTGCTGAGCCAGGCAAAGGCTGCTCATTTGTTTGGGTACCCATCTCCATTAAACAGCAATAAGGGGAATTCATGGAGCTCCATCAGAGCGTGGGGGTGCGTTGGAGAAGCCCGTGTGGTGGGATTCATAACACGACTAAGCTCATCACGCTCAGTAATCTCAAATGAAATTAAAAAGCCGTGGACAGTTGCAGAAAAAAAAGAATCTCTCACACGCTCTTTTTTTAATCTTTTCCCACTTGTTCCTTTCATCTTGCAAGCATTGTTTCCAGGCACTGTTTCTTGGCGATGCTTGTGTCTGGTGTCTGTGCCAACAAGGCAAGTAATAAAAGATAATGTCACACACTATGCAGGGATATGGAAAAGTTACAATGTGCCATATGGAGCTGGAATGTACTGTAGAATAAATCATAATCACAAACTGCATAACAAAGCAAACAACTGTTACTGTGTTTCATGTCCAGATTCATTCATTGTCTTCCTCTTGATGTGCTGTGGCTAAGGAGGAAACAAATAACCATGCCTTCTGTTCTATTTGGCATGTAATGTGATGTCAGGCCTGTATTTTGTATGGAGGTTTGTAGAAGGTTTTAGACTGAACTGAGCACATCACAGCACAAACATTAGAGCAGTTTCTTTGTTCTTCTTTATTTCTTTTATTTTTATTGTAGAAGCTGGAGAAAGAAAGCCCACAGCGCCTTGAGTATACCTGCAATTGTATTTAGATGTATTGATTCATACGTCTGACCAGCCTCTGTGTGAATTTTGGGTTTTTCACGGTCCATCGGATATAATAGAATTTAAGAGAGAGAAGGTGCACCGGCACAAAAAAAAACATTTAAAAACAATTAGCATGTATCATTAGGCAGGAGGAGAGGGAAACACCTGAAAGACGAACAGGAGGAGGAGAGCGAGAGGTAGGAGAAAAAATGGGGAGAGACAATGAGGGTAATAGTCAGGTCCAAGGGCATTTGTGTCAAGGAGGAGTCCAATCCCCTGCTAACCTGGTGATGTCTGTAATGCACAGAATGTGTCATTTCACTTATCTTTATTTAATGGATATATATGAGTTCATGATCCACTGTCATTACTGTAAAACTGTAATATAAAAGTTGCAATTAAATAATATGAAATTATTGCAAACACTGTCTTTTCAAGACACTGTCATCCCAAACAGAGTTCAATATTTGATTTGATTTGAAATCTTTATTTCGAACATGAAAGAGAAAGTATATCAAAAATAACAAAAAATGAATAAAATAAAAAATAAAACAATGTTTAAAAACATAGGGAAAAAAAACAACAACAGATGAGCAGCAAACAAAGTACCCTTCTTTCCTGTGTTAACATACTTCTATCACTCGTGAAAAGGAGTAGGAAGAAGTAAAACTTATGTACTCCTACCCCTTACATTCCTTCAATTTACAATATAACCCTACGGTTCATTTGCACACCTCTGAATAAGAATCATGTATTAATAACTAGGTTACAATGCAAACATCATAATATGAAAGTGTGCATTGTAGATTGCACAATGAAGTAAAAAAAATTAAAAAAAAGAAGTCCTACATCGTATTCATATTTTTAATACTTGCAGTTCAGTTCAGAAACAGTCTGTCTGAGGCACACAGATGATCAGTAAACTAGATAATGTTAGCATCACAAGGGGATATTACTAACCAGGTAATGTTCCATATTATATCCTGAACATCATTATAACCAGAATACATCATAATAGGGAATATTGTACATGCAAATACATTACAGATTAGGTTTACGATGTGGCACATTGAGTGAAGTTGAATAAAGTTACATTTTTTTAAAAAGTAGGCACCAGTCAATATTTCGCCTATGGATATCAAAATGGCCCTCCCTGCCTCTCAGTCAAATAAAATGAGAAAAATGATAAATATTACTCTAAAAATGTTCTTGTAATTATAACTCATTAACTTACTTACAACTTTGCAAAAGAACCTTTTTAATGGCAGAAAATCACGGCTTACTGGAACACTTACAGTTTTTTTCAATTGCTAACCAGCGTTTACCTAAACTCAACATACTTTATCAAAACTCTTAACACAGCAACACACCTACCTCACACAATTAGCCAAATAGTACATTTTGTTCTTTAAACACCAACTCTACATAAAATGCAAAAACATTTTCTATATACACAAACTCTATCAAAACACAGCAAACCAGACTCAAAATCAAACCATTCTAACAAAACACTAGCACGTTTTCTTTCCAAGCGGACCAGATCAATCGATCATAGCACAACGACTTTCTAAATACAAACAGTTGATTCCATTACTGAAACTGCTTTACTTTTCATGTTTCAGTTCTACCTGCAAACAGTAGACAATGAAATCCACTGTTTTTTGTAATTCAGTTTCCTTTTAGTGTAAACCACCCTACATTTTTGGCTTGAGGGTCAAATGTGTGCATTTTTGGCAACAAACTACGTACAAGAGTCATCTTTACTTTCTAAAATGTGGAGTAGGAAAAAGATGTAAGTGACAGATTACAGAAGTAAAAGCTTTATTAGCAACATGAAATGGCAGCCAGTGATCAAGAAATAATCCAACCTATGTGGCTTTTGGTTCAAAATGGGTAAAAATCCTGTCAAATACATTTACGATGGTGAAACAAACTCCCACATGCACTATTGCACTATTCGTCAACTCTAACTTCTTTCTCTAGGAATTTACCACTTTTAGATCTGTTACTGTATTGATGCTTGTCTGTTGTTCCTCAAATGTAAGTCGCTTTGGACAAAAGCGTCTGCCAAATGAGAAAATGTAAATACACAATTTCATTGAAACAAAAAATGCACAGAAGGGAAAGAAACAAAACTGTAGTCCTGTTCTAATCCTTATGATCTTCAGCATTTGGCTGCATGTTCCCATCCCCATCACATCGAATGTCATCTCTCGCTTTGTACCTGGATAGAAACACTTTCCCTGGTTGAGATACTCCCTCTCCCTGGCTCAATTATTCTTCTCCCTTGTTCAGACATTATTCCTTCTTTCTCTCCTCCTCTGTGTTGTTCTGTATCCACATTGCATAAACTCAACTCCAGAAAGTCCCCTTTTTGCTGCATTGTGTATGTAATTAAAAGAATTTCAACACCTGTCTATGTCTCTGGTTGAGATTGGAATTAGCTGTGGTTGATCTATTTTACCCAAATTACAATAAATCAGCTATTTTTCAATGATAATTTCATTCAGAAATGCTTAACAGCTGTTTCAACATAGATTTTGAGCTGCTATTGTAGCAGAAGTAGATGCATTATATATTATTTAAAGTTTTGAAAATGATATCTTCATTTCTGACATGTTGTGTGCTAGCATTTGTTAATAACACAAAAAACATCCATAGTTTTGGTATTGGGTAAGCTTGTATGTAAAGAAAAGCTTAGCATTTTAGAAATGGGTTAATTGACTGCATATTCTGTGGAAACAACATGAACTGTATGGTATGAACAGACTGATGTGGGGCTAACTGTGTTCAGAGTTTTGAAAATGTGACTACAGATTGGACAAAAGGATGTTAGCGGTTGTAAAAAACTGTAATAGAATGGAGCAATAATTAGTTGCACCTGTGCTTTTCTGCTTTGACAAGTCAAATTTTTTGCTGTGAAACTTTTTCATAATCATGACTTAGTATCTATTACGACCCGTGAGGTCTATGAGTTGCTGTGTGTTGTGCTTGTGTTGCTGTGGGTGTCTCTGTCTCTCTTCTGCAGGTGTGTACCTGTGTCCTGAGCCTGACACTGTTTGAATCCCAGCAGCTGGAGCTGATTGGCGGCAATCAGTGGGGCATATAAGCTGAGCCAGTGAAGTGCTCTTGGTCTCACTCTCCCTTGGTTGCTTGCGTCAGCCTGTGTGGTCCACTGCATGACGTGACCTGCTGGGTGGCGATCCTTAACTTCTCCCCACGCCGTGTGTCCGGTGACTCTGTGGAAGCAGCCGTCGGCTCAGTGTTCCCAACCAGCCGGAAGCCGGTGTGGTGAGAGGGAGGTAGATGACCTCCGCATGTGCTTTACCAGTGCGGTGGGAGCCAGGGGGCTGTAATATAAATTGTCCATTGAATATCCTGTGTTATTTAGTTTACTTTACCTAATATAATTCATATCGTCTCTGATGTTGGCAAAAACGCACCTTTGCTTACTCTGTTTAAATAAATACATGAACTTGAAACGTGTTTTGGGTCATCCTTGGTTTTTCCAAACAGTTATTTTTTTTCTGTTTGTTAGTCCCACACCCCTTGACAAGCCAGGGACGTAACAGTATCTCATAATGGTATGGATGGACAAACAGACCCCAGATAGTTTTGACTGGCGCACTCACCTCCTCCACACTAGTGCTCAACACCAGAGCCCCCCAGGGCTGTGTGCTCAGCCCCCTCCTGATCACGCTGTACACCCACAACTGCATCCCCCGACATGGAGAGAACTCTGTTGTGAAGTTTGCGGACGACACCACCATCATCGGCCGGATTTCAAACCACGATAGAGTGGTGCTCAGAGAACAACCTACTGCTCAACGTCAGCAAATCCAAGGAGCTGATCATTGATTTCGGGAAACAGTAGATAAAGACACACACTCCTGTCTACATCAGTGGAGCAGGTGAACAGTTTCAGGTTCCTGGGAATCAGCATCACAGAGAACCTGACATGGTTTATATCTCCACGCTGGTGAGGAAAGCTCAGAAACGGCTGTACATCTTTTACAGAAGAGCAACAGAAAGCATCCTGACTGGAAATGTCACACACTAACATGGGATGTGCACGACCCAGGACCGGAGGGCTCTGCAGCGGTTGATTAAAACTGTTCAGAAGATCATTGGTACCCATCTCCTGAGCATTGATATCAGTGGGATGAGGTGCCTACGCAGAGCCCAAAGGACACTAAAGGACAGTACCCACCCAGCCACAGCCTGTTCACCCTGCTGCTTTCTGGGAAGAGATATAGTTTCTGCTGCGACCCCACCAGACTTTTACCCCCAAGCTTTAAAGCTCAAATTCATCCTCAGCACTGCTACATTTGTTATAGTTTATTTCTGTTAAGCATTTTTATAACTGCTTCTATATTAATGTATATTGTCTCCTATGTAGCAGAAGGGAGTTACAAACTGTCACTCTATAACCTGTTATATTGTGACAAATAAATCAACCTTGTAAAGTTGAGAAACCTCTGCTATTACTGTGGGTACCAATGAGAGCCTTTACAAGACTATCTACAGTTCACTATATTTTATCAGATGCAAAATGCAAATGTCACATTAGCAGTCATGTTTGTTGTCAGTAATTGTGTGTATATCAAAGCATCTGTTAGATATCTCATGACATGTCCAACACAGTGGACAAATCGAAGCATATGTATGCAGATACTGTTCTATATTATTTAGCAAAAACATAAAAGGAACATCAGCAGGCTCTGACGGAGAGCAAGAGCTGCTTCGGTTTTAGAGTTACAGTAATACACTATCCCTAAATCCTCAAAGAACTAAACCCATGCTCTTTTGGCTCTAACTTTGGCTAACAAAAACCTTAGACAAACCAGGGACTCCCTAACAGATAGCGACTGGGTTATGAGAAGAACCCTATAAGCAGAGCAAAGGCATTACCATCACGTAAAATGCGCCTCTCCTTACTCACTGTAGATTACTTTTACTATGACCTCGCTATTGCAGTGTAAATAGGATTAGACCAGATTCAATGTCTGATCAACAGAGCTGCACAACCCATGCAGGTCATACATCAAAAACATACAACCATTTCTACAAATGACTGCAATGACTTTAAACCAAATGGCTGCAATTGATTGTGTTGTGTACAGAACTGAAGTAACAGTATTAGTACTCCCAAGTTCTCACATATGCATGGTAAAGACCCATGGTGTCAATTTGTAACGCACTGGGGAAAGCCATGTAGCGTCAGTTTTCAACGCTAAAGGTAGGTGTAGGCTGGGCCGGATTATCCACTGGACATTCTGCGTATTTGGGGCCCAAGCGAGGAGAAGTAAGAAAACAACCCAAAAAAACTTTTTATTGTTACATTTCAGATATTTGACACCATGCATAACCAATAAAAAGCATGCTGAGATTTCTTTTATTTAAACCGAATTTTATCATTCGTCAAGCGTAATGTTAGTCATCAAATAACTCGCCGGACTGTGAATCGGCAGACTGTGAGAAAAGTTGTTGTGTTCAAAAAGAGTGAGAGAAGTGAATGTAGTAAACGAAACAGGGAAGAAGAGGAGAGGGGTGTGTCTTTAATGAAACATTTGCCATCTATTTAGAATGAGCCAGGAGGAGAATCAGGGTGAGGAAGTTGTGGAAGATGAGGAGCAAGCTAACCAGAGACCAGAGAAGGCTAGTGTTAGCAGCGCACCCGTACAGAGCACAGCACAACCCAAGGCTAGCTGTAGCAGCAGCAGCAGCAGCAGCGCACAGTGGATTTATCAGCTAGCTTTCTCACCCGGTGTTGTGGGGTGATTGTGTTGATCGTCAACTCCCGAATGGGGGAAGGTTTACAGCGAGTGGATCCCCTATTCACAATCCACAGGTAGCCTAATATTTTTATCTTAGCATGTAGCCTATGCTTTATTCAGCAAAGAAAAATCTATTTGTTGTTTTTTGTCTGGACACAAGCCAATCGTGTGCGTGAGAAAAGCACAGAGCACTGTTACTGTGAACGTAATATTAGTTTGACGACTTTAGGAAGAGAAGCTGTAACTTATTGGCAGGACGAGCTCAAGCAGGTTGTGGCTGTCCGAACTTATGGGTTTTTGGGGACCAATGCTGATATTAAAATGAAGAGCCGATTTATAAGTTGATATTTTGATTTTGACACTTATTTGGATAGTAGCACCGTTTCATGTATAAACTATCGACTACTAGGCCACTTAGAAAAGGCCGATATTAAGAACAGTTCTGTATGTGGGCAATAATACCTTTTTCTAAATTAAATTATGTTAAGAGATTACAGTCTCATCAACTGAACATGTAAACAACTGCACATCAATAAATATTTGCTGCTAGAACATGCAGAGAGAGTGATGGAGAACCGCAAATTCACATCTAGTTCATCCTTTTAAAGGCACTCTTTAATTTTAAAGCTACAGGAAACCATTTCTCAACCATTACATGACTGTCTACAACTTTGAGATTTTGCATCGTTGCACATTTTAAATAGGAGCTAGATAACTTTGGCTAGAAGCTGTGTTAGATACTCCTTCAGCTCACGTTTATTTAAATGTTGGACTGTAACTAACAGACACGCAGCTTGCGGATATATTTAGAATAAGTTAACCACTATAATTTAACCGCTCTTTGACATTATCACTTTTCCACTCATGGCGCACAGATTTAAATTGTTTGCCTTTAGTGTAGGAGACCTGGGTTCAATACCAACTGTGATCCATCCACCAATGTGTCCCTGAACAAGACACTTAACCCCTAGTTGCTCCAGAGGCGTGCGACCTCTGACATATATAGCAATTGTAAGTTGCTTTGGATAAAAGCGTCAGCTAAATGAAGAAATGTAAACATGGCTTAGCAATGGGCAGCGTTATTTGCTGTAAGCGATGCTAGAGAATATTTAAGTGATGAACTAAGGAGAAATGAAGTGTGACGTTGCAGAGAGCCCTTTGGTGAAACTATGCAACACTCATGACATGATTGAAAGATCTGACTCTTTCTTTTTTATTAGTCATAAATCAGCTGTTATAAACGCAGATACCAATTTAAATGCAATAAGCTCGTATCTGCTGATAATATCACCCGGCCGATAAATTGCCACCCACACTTGACAGAACGGTTTAGGTCAGCTCCACCACCAGCCTCTAATGGCCAAAAGGTGGTTCCACATCTCCTGGAAATGGAAAAACAGTCTTCAGTATCATGGTGCCCCATAGAGAATCTCAGGGTCTACAGGCTTTGCTGTATACTAGACACCAGTATGCTTGATCGACAGACTGCACAGAATGCTACTATTGTTTGATGTTTTTATAGTTTTATCCTTGTTTGTTTTACAGTTTTTCTGAATTGCTAAAACTCTAAAACCTATTCTCTGAACCAACTGCTCAGTGGCATAAACCAATTTGTCGCATCAATCACTCTATTGAAAAAACCTTTTTTGGCAAGTCCAGGTAGTTAGACATTTGCAAATCTCATCCACTCTTTTTGCAAAACTCAAAACACATTCTCACTCACTAAAACACATTTTGCAAAATGGTAAATACGGGCAGCAAAAGTACAACACAGCTGCCATCGTTTACACACAACAACTCATAATAGTTCACACTTGTTTCTAATGATGTGATCAAACCCGTTGTACAGAATGTAAGCCAGTTCAGAGTACACAGGTAGTCCAGGTACTTTGACTGTTCATGCCAACAATAGATGGAAACAATCTGAGAGGCAGAGGAGGAAGAGTACGTGTAAGTGGTGGTGGACGAGGACGAAGAGTACAAGGACGAAGATCAAGATCAAGAACAGTAATTTCAGATCAAATTTGAGCAACTGTGATAGACCATGTTCTTGTTCATGGAATGACACTGAGGGAAGCAGGACAACGAGAGAAACCCAATTTGAGCAGATTCTCTGTGGCCACCATAATCAGGACATTCAGAGAAGAGAACAGGTAATTGTTTGATTTTCTCATTTTGGTAATTCAAAGTTAACTGTATACCTTTGATTTAGTACATCACTTGGTCAATAGAAAGGGGACTGGGGAAAAAATAAAAACCTTTTTCTTTTGTAGAATTGCAAGATTGCCACATGAGGGTGGAAGGACTGCTTTGTTCTCCCA
Organism: Micropterus dolomieu; assembly: GCF_021292245.1. Lineage (NCBI taxonomy): Eukaryota > Metazoa > Chordata > Actinopteri > Centrarchiformes > Centrarchidae > Micropterus > Micropterus dolomieu. The sequence goes on from NC_060156.1 coordinate 29,095,556, forward strand.
ACAGAAAGAGACTCATATTTGTTGATATAGTCCTTCAAAACAATGCCATCCAACCATCGGCGTCGCCAGGTCATTTTTCCGGGGCTTTAGCTAGCAAAATGTAATCAAAACATTTAAATATAAATTTTGGCGGTCAGTGTATTTGCTACACAAACAGTACACAAATAGTCTGCCTCAAAGTAACGAGACAATAACATGACACACCTGACCTCGACACAGGCCCGTCGCTCTCTCTGCTGTCTCTGTCCTCGATGCTCAGAGACACTTTGCTCTGTTTGACTGTCTCTCTGCTCCAGGATGTTTCTCTCAGAAGCGTCTGTGAGCTGCACTTTATCAGAGGTGCTGAAGTTAAGTTGTGTGGATTTGTGGTGAGATTTGCCTGATCAAATGTTTTCAGTTTCGGTTTTCTACCTCTGATGAAGAGCAGTGTGCTTGTCTCACCCAGTAGGCCTACAGCCCCAGACGTGCTCTGTGTTTGTCGGACAGTCTGAAGGGGACAGCCTATACTACCACATCAACAGAGCAATAACGCAGGGTAGCCTACTGCACAGCAGAGGGACAGATAGATTTTGTTTGAATATTATGACTTCTCATCAGATTGCGATTATATTCTCGTAATAAAATGACTTTGGTCTCAAAATATTATTTTGCAAGGAATTTCTAACTGAATCAAAATTAATTAAAGAGGTCACATTATGCTTTTTAGCTTTTCCCTCTCCTTTATTGAGTTATTTGTGCATGTAACAGGTTTGCAACGTGAAAAAGTCCACCCCCAAGGGAGTCCCCATCTCCCACAGAAAACACTGCTCTGAACTGTCTGAACACAGCTCGTTTGTAGTCCAGCCATTTCCCTTTCATCCCATGACGACACAGCAAAATGCGTGTCATAATGCTCGCCTAGCGGCTAGTCCGACACGCCCTCAAAAACACCGGTGGAAAAACACTGAGCTGCAGCACACTTCTCCTCTCCCTTCCAAACACTAGCTACCCTCCAGGCAGTCAGTGGACATAAAGTTGTTTCTGTGATGTAGAGACAGAGCTCAGTTAACCGGCATCTCCTCGTCCTCTTTTCTCCCCAACCACACTAATAATTGGTGACTCCATAACCAGAAACATCCGTTTCTTTAATGCTACCACTCACTGCTTCCCCGGTGCCACCACGGCTGTCATTTTAAAAAAACTCCAGGACCTGATGCCGTCGCTCCCGTCCTCCATCACAAGAGTGATAGTCCATGTCGGAACAAATGACACAGCTCTTCAGCAGTCTGAGCTGACAAAATCAGATTTTAACCGTCTTTTTAACTTTTTAAAGCAGTGTGGAAAGTCCGTTTTTATCTCTGGTCCCATTCCCACAGTTGGTCGCGGTGCTGGTCACTTCAGTAGACTCCTTGGCCTCCACGACTGGCTCCAGTCCGCCTGCAGGGCTCATCGTGTGTGTTATGTGGATAATTTTAATATTTTCTGGCAAAGAATGTCTCTTTTTAAGACAGACGGACTTCACCCAAACAAACGGGGCTCAGAAATGTTAGCTCCGCACATACAGCATGTGGTGCGGTCCACACATGACTTACGTGAATGACTAATCATTCATGCAGCACACCTGGACACACCACCGCTCACTGAACAGATCTCTGCCTCACTGCCACAAACAACTGTC
>NC_060156.1:29097312-29107020 GCF_021292245.1 Micropterus dolomieu
TGGGTCTTTCTATGGTTTTAACAGAATTTACACAAGTTTCACATGTAATCCCATGGGTTTCACATGTAACCATATGGGATTCACATGGGAATATACATGGGGTTCACACATTACACCATGTCAATGTTCCAAAACCACATGTTTCCCATGTGTAAATTACCGTTCCACATATTTCACATGTGGAATTTAACATGTGAAACATGTTAAATTCCACATGTGCAAAATCACATGTCCATGTGTCACATGTGCTCACATGTGATTTTGCACATGTGAAATTAATGTGGTTTTTCTGTCAGATATCTGACAGCAATACAGAATGCCCAAGAGCCTTTCTGCGTTATATTACACTATGGTTTGTTTTATATTTTCACCTGTCACTGGAATTTTGTGTTTCCTTTTATATAAATAAAGACATTTCCTCAATAAATTGTTGCATAAAAATTCACCAGGAGAACTTAAGTGTTTAAACCCCAAATTTTTCAAGGGTAGGATCCCCAGACAGCCCCACCTAATTAATATTATCACTGATACTTTTTATCAGTAGTAATTATAAAAATCATAATAAATGTATTTATTTGGCCTATAATATGTACACAGGACAGGTGAAAACATGACAGATTTCTGGGTTGGGCTAAGCCCCCAATGTTTCAAGAGCCTGGAAACGCCCCTGCATCCGACTGCATGAAATCCACAAAGAGTTGTAGAAAACAATGAAAACTTTGAAGCAATCAACAGTGTCAGCCTTTATACTGTTTCCTCCAACACAACAGGGTACGCATGAAGGAAGTGTACAGAGTACCCTTTTACATGGTTTTGAAGCAATTGTTTGATTTTGCCAGAATATGTAGCTGGTCAATCACAACGTCAGACACTGCTATGGCTGCGCTCCATTGACTTGTATGCAAAAGTAGTTTGTTGTATTTTTCCAAGATATGGTCAAATGCTGTTCTTGGGGCACTCGTAATAGTTACAGTCACTACTCAGAGAGGTTGAAAGGAGAAGTATAATTTAGTCCCTTTCCATAACCTAAAATAAATACAGAAAAATGTCGGCTGTGGATTGTTCCTAATGTAATGTTAGTTAGCTAACGCAAGCTAACTTACTACTGAATGTAACGTTATATAAACCTACTGTTTTTGCTTTTTAATGATTGTAATAGTGAACCTACCCAGCTGTACAGGAACAGTGTTAATCCTTATTATCGTTGTCCTCAGTCGACAGCTGACGCGGTGGTGCACTTTTACTCTGTGATAGGTAGCCTTCTGCTGTAGCTTCTGTTTTTATGTTTTTTCATGCCTGTTTGAGTCAGTTTGACAGCCTGAATAGAACCTTCAAATGCACAACAAAACTGCCTGCTTCTTTCTGAGATCGTTTTTTTTTTATTTTCAAAAAATTTGACAATATTTCTCCAGTGAGTGCAGTAATAGACATAAAAGTATGATAGTATGATAAAAGTATGACAAGTTCAACCGTTTGTCGAACTTAGTAACAGTAACTATTGGGGGCGTGGCTTGGCGAAGGGTCAATTGTGAAAAACTGTAATGTACATACCCAGGACTCCGTAGAAGGCAGTATTGATTGTGAGTGTATTATCCCAATGAAATAAAGTAAATTGACTTCAGTGCGGTTGTTCTAGGAGATGAGCACTAGATGACACATCTTCAGTTGTGTACCTCGACACCCTTAGCCAATGCAGGCCCTCCGCAGGCTGATCAGACCTGGGTGAGTGTCTAATAGTTAGTCTCTAGATGGTCACTTGGCAGCTCAGGTGGCATCTCTTCTTTCTCCAAGGCATAATTATCATAATTACAGAAAATCTCATAATTATGAGATAATAAGTCATAAAAACAATAACTGCAACATCACACTGCATTTTGGCTATTACACTGGCAATCTACCTGACACAACAGTAAATGGTTAGGAGCCACCAGAGTATTGCTGGTTTGAATTCCTGGAAAATGTGAGCATGGGAAGTGAACATTCAGCAGTTCTTGAGCAATATGATCCTCAACTGTGCACATTCATGTTACCTTCTACCCTGCAACTAAACCTCCCCAGGCTGCTGCCTGACAGTGTTCAGCGTCAAAGTGTCTGGTTGGCTGTGGCTGAATCGAATGAACTGAGCTGAATTCATAAAACCATCACCTCGGTTTGTGACTCCTCTATAGGACCTTTGTTTAGCTGACCACTTGTACAGTGGCACAGAATGAAAGATTACTTATTTGGGGAATATTATTACAGGGACACACACACACACACACATGCACATACACAATGATTAATTATGATTATTTAATGAGAAGTTCACCAGGACACACACCACTGGAGTGTCAAATTAAACTTATAATGAACAGCTATTTCTTGTGGATTTATGAAATTCTGAACCTTGATAAGGTCAATTCTGATACACTACAGTAAATTGGCATTTTCACCTGTCAAGTCATTACACCCGAGCTCATTTCTCTAAAGCATGTCAATGACACAAATCCACAAAACCCCATTAGACTTCAGCAGAAAATAATCTAGCTTTTATAATTAACACAGAACAAAATGTATACTGTTATTTTGGAAGGTGACCTGCGGTCAGGAAATAATGATGCCAAATACATGCACACAAACACACTGTCGTGGTACATGGTTGCCCACACAAACACATGTATGAAGCACACAAAGGGCTACACACCATTCCATTAACAGGAAATCACCATGGGAGTTAGAGGTAATAGCACTGAGGCAATAACAGTTTTAGCTAATGTAATCAGCATTCTTTATGGTGTCTTGAGCTTGTGTGAGGTCCTGAGAACTTTTTCTTTGGGTGAAATGGTAACCAGATTGAATTCCGAAAAAATGTGTTTCTCTTTTGTTTGGAGTGTAGTGTAAAATGAATACAAGATCATCACATCAAATGTTTGCAGAATGATACTGCTGTAAACACTTGTACAGAGTGCCAAGGGAAAAGTTACAAACGGCCCCTGTCAAAAACACAATGGGATCCTATTATAGTTTTTATGAATTGCTAAAACACTAAACCCCTTTCTCTCAACCATGCTCAGTGGCCTAAACACTTTTGTCAAATCAATCTCTTTTGGCAAAACGTTGAAGAAGTTCAGGTAGTTAGACACCATTTGCAGATCTCATCCACTCTTTTTGCAAAACTCTAAATACATTCTCACTCACTAAAACACATTTTGCACTGTGATGAACTTGTGTTGCAAAATGGTAAATATATGCAGCAAAAGTTAAACAGTTACACAACAACTCATAATTCTATAAAACCAATATGTGGTCAAGTCACTGGCCAGCGTAATGGCAATGTCACACTTTGACCAAGCTATAAGTAAGGGACAGTTTCTCTACCCTCATTCAACCCTGGGGCCATATAACACTGAACCTCTTCTTACTTTTCTGGGTGGTCTTTGGAGTTCTGTGTTTGAGCATGAGCAGCAGGATCATCAGCCGGCAGTACATCCTGTCTATGGGACGATGTCAGCTTTCACTGTGGTGTCCCGCTAAGCAAGTGGTTCAACGCAAAACAACCAGTGATTCATAAGTGTTTACCTTCAACCAAACAGCCCTTTCCTCAATCCAATAGAAGAATTTTCTCTACCTGGTGGTGGAAGGTCTATGACTGAAACTTATTTACTAAGGAAAATCTCTTACAGGCAATGAAATTGGCCTGTGGTGAGATAAGTGTGGAGTGTTGTTACAGTAAGGATCCATCCAGCACACCAGAGGGTTTTTCCCCCGATGCTTGGCAAGAGAAAAGTTTGCATGTGATGTGGACGAAGTCCTCTGGCTGGACCCAGCAAAAAGATGATGCTGAGGCGGAATGACTCTCTTATTGAACTTGATTTTGCAGTTGCACAACATTTTTGAGTGTAATGTGCTTTTCATTTAGAGTTTTCTTTGTTCTTTGCGCTTACTGCATTTTTATTCAAGTGCTGAATATATGATATTGTACTGTATTACTTGCAGTACTTACAGTATACTATATATTTACTGTACTAAGTTGTGAATTCAATACTTTTATTTATTTTTTCTGTAACTACATACCCCGGACACTGTGTTCTCAGTTTTTTGATGCAATGTCTAATGAATGCTGATGAGTGTCTATATATTGACTGGATTTATGTTCTGAAAGTATTGTTTGAGCACCGATCACACGGTTTGAAGGCGATTGCCAGATGAGTGAATGATAGTTTGATGTGAATGTAGTTTAAAGATTAGGTTTTGTGTTTTAAGTCTTGACAATATGGGTGGAAGGTTCAAGAAGTGTCTTAACAGTTGTGAAAAACTGTAATACATTTTTGTTCAGCCATCCCCACGAAGCAGCACTCAGTGACACATTGACTTTCAACTCAAGTGACTGCGTAACGTTCAAATTCATTACTCTTGTGCTGGAGGGAATATCGCCTTACAAATAATCAGCGTTATGTTAAATAAAATACATAGTTATTCCAGGCCAATAGCCCCTCCATATGGCAAATTAAATTTGTTACACACTGATATCCAGAATTACTTTGGCAACTGCTGGAAAACTGCACGAAGCTGGTGGCCTTTGTAAGAAAACTCTCTTATTCTGTACACTATTGTTTCTCTGTGCCAGTGTTGTCATTTCCAACCATGACTCAATTGTTTTTTTTCCTATTGTGATCATTCCATGACCTTAACCACGCGGTTGTTGTTGAAACCATGATGACAATGGTCCCCTAACCTTAACGAGTTAGTCATTTTAACCCAAGCCATGATGTTTCTCTATATCTAACCATTTTTGTGCCTAAATCTAACAAAACCATACCATACCCATGTCACATCATAAAACAGGTTTATTTTTGCAGCAGCGATGTGTAACGGTTTTAGAAGGCACTGACAAATGATGTCGTCTGCCAATAGGGGGTTCAGACAAAGAAGTGGAAGGTTGAAGAAACGTTTCCTGGTAGATTACTGAATAGTCCAGGATTTATCTTGCACTTGTTGGGATGACATATGAAACCACTGCCACTTTGGAACTTTTCAGAGTTGTAAAATCCTGTTTCATTGTCTCATAAACTGCTCAGTGTTCTGGCATCTGATAATCCCTCAGACTCATGGATCTATCACACATGCCTGCCTTCCTGGATCATATTCTATCCTCTCACCAGTAGAGAATACACCCCTTCCATGGAACCCCTTTGCTTTTTCTTAGTTATTTTTGACAGCCTGGTGCTGAACCAACAGCTTGTCTACAACAGCTGAAGCAGCATGTCAGCAGCTCAACAGCAGCAGCTTCTGTCCTCCATCAGTGTCACGCTGGATGTGGTAATGCACAGTACTGCTGTGCTCAGAAGTGTCTTGCCACCGCCTTAGAGCCAAAATCATTGTTGTTAAGCTGGAAGAAAATAGACTTCAAAGCCTAAAAAGATGCTTTCAGTCACAGAAATGTGCGTAAAATGTGAGCCAATAAGTGACTGGTGTAAACATCTCCAGAATAATGATTAAAATTGATGAACAACTGTTCATGAGATGGATGATGACGGTAAAACACAGCTAAGACATGTCTTGCTCACTGGAAATAGCATGTTCTGACATCTCTGCTATTGTTCACATGTGCAGCAGAAGTGTGCTCTCGTTTTCACATTATAAGCATCTCAAGGGTCGAGTGCTTCAACCACAGTTTTACATAACACTTCAGAATCAGAATCAGATGAATCAGAAGGAGCTTTATTGCCAAGTAGTGTTTTACACATACAAGGAATTTTATTTGGTGTTAAGGTGCTAAACGCAGACAGACATACAGCTGACATAAATAGATGTAGAAATATATAAATATGTAATAAACAAATGCAAGTTATATAAGAAAACAGAAGAATAGAGAAAAATAATATAACTGATAATATAAAAAATATAAAAATAATAATAAAAATAACAATGGAACAACAACAATTTATAATTAACAACAAATCTTGCAATGTGCCAGGTTCGTGCATGATATGGCATGAAGTGATATATTCACTAAATGTATCATTATAAAAAGGCCAGTAGATGTTAGTTAGACTCACATGCCAGTACATGTATGTACACTATGTATTTCTTATACGTTCAACAGCTTTTTTCTTACTTATTTTGGTTCAAGTGGCTGCATTCAGACACAACATTGATTTTTTTGTCTAGCTGCTTTTTGTTGCAGCTGATTGGAGGAGATGTAATAATCAACTTTTGACGATTGTTAGAAGTTGTTGGCACATTGTTGGAAATGCTTTAAGAAAGGAAAGAATTGTTTAATTGCAAACAAAAAAAAGACAGTGAAAACAAAGTGAATGCAAATATCAAACTTTAGAATGGTATCGCAGTGCATGGCCCCGCCCCCTGCTCCACCAGTGGGCAGGATATGTGATAAATGTCATATATGAACTCATGATATGACCTTTGTTGCATACCATCCACTACCTCTGCTTATCTTTGCTGTCCACAGCACATTGTCTTGTAAAGCAGAACTTTCCCTCAGTTCAGTTTTAAAAGATAAAAGACAGTATGTGGGAAATTATTTTGACTTCCAGACACTGTGTGACTGCGTTTGAATTTAATATTGCAGCCCTTGTGATACAGAATTAATTGTCTTTTGTGAAATGACCGTGGATTGCAGATACTGCTCAAACTGCACACAAAGAGCCTCAACATCACACAGTTTTTTTCCATCGCTTGCTGAATCTCAGAACTGGCCTTCAAAAGCAGGGCCTGAATCTGGCAGCACAGAGATCAGTGTGAGAATCACATCACAAATATGTGTGCTCTATTTAAGTTTTCATGTTCAACTTCAAGAGGATCGCTGTAGCCACTGATGGACGTGATTTCAGTGTAATGCATTCCTTTAGAGAGAGTCAGTCAAGATTTGATTTGGCTGTCCAAAACTGGTTCTTTGCTTTTTGGCCCTCCTAATCTAGAGCTCACAAATCCAGACATGTCTTATCATTAGCTAGTTAACTAAAATACAAGACGAACTGATGTATGGTGGCTCTATTTTATTTTACCCCGAAAACAGATTTTGTGTACAACTTGTTGTGTGTCAGTATTTGCACAGCATTTCTTCATGCTGCATACGTCTTGTCAAAGTGCTTCATTTGGCAGCGTCTGTTTGCATGTGTTGTCTTAGGCCGCAGTGCCTTGAGCTCCACAGGTCAGAAATGAATAGCGCTTCCACAAATATGTTGTACAACAACAGTCAAGGTTACACTAGACTGAGTGAGGATTATAACCAGTTTCTGATAATACGATAACATTTAGTTGCTAGTAGGTTGTAGCATTTGTTACAGTGATTCCACGTCCTCATACACACACATTGCTAAACAGCAGAATGGGTCACTTGTCTTTCAAAAAGACCCACGTGTCCGCTTATGAGTGTTTTCTGATTTGCCACCTCTGGTTAAGGTCTGGTAAAGTTTAGGCAACTAAACAGGGATACAATACTGAATGATTAAGTATAAAATGTGCTCAGCATATGAATGGACGAACGACTTGGAAAGAGCAGCAGGAAAGACAGCATCATATTGGGTAAAAGCAGTAGGGAGGGATCTTAGCTTAAGGCCAACAGTGATTTTTCTTGTTTTCTTTTATTTATTCCCCTTTATTTTTATATTTATTTTAAAAATTTCCAGGTACATTGTGAACACAGTGAAACAACCACAACCATAGATCAAAATGAACCCCATCCAAACCAGCCCAATTTGACTAGCAATGATGTATCAGGCTGCATACTTTCAGACTTTTAAACTACTACTACTGCTTTTAAAAACCTTTTCAAATCTGTTTTCTTGCTTAAACCTAATGGAAACCTGCCAAAAATAACATCTGCCAGGAGGTTCAATAATAGATGTTCTGGTTAGAGACTTCATCACTCTGCTCTCCTTTATTAAATAAGAAGTAACATCCTTACAATAAAAATATAGAACCATATAATCACATCAAATGGGCCAGGGTGTAGCGTCGTAGCTCATCCTTGAAGAACAGAGCCCCATGGTGTTCGTTTCCCTTTGTTCACGGTACTTTGGCCGTGATACTTTAAATCATTACTCCAATGCAGCATGAGAGAGGGAATGCAGGAGATGACAAGCTCTGATCTAAGCCTCCCCATCTGAGCAGTATGGGCACTGAATGCTTTATTAGTGTGAGTGATTCACAGACACACAGGTGAGAGATGCAACTCTTTTTGAGTTAATGGAACACAGTGTTTCATGTTTTTGCAGGACTTGATATTGGTCAGTGGGAGTATGGGGTTCATTTGGAAAAAGTGGCTTCATACAGTGATCTTCAAGCACCAAATTCAGTCAGGGCTAAAGAAAACATGACCTTTTACTTTGAACAGTTGCTTTGATGCAGCTGTAAAAAGAGTCTCTGCATATAAATATAAAAAGTGAAAAGTAGGTTAATGCCAGCTTGTTTTGTCAGAGTATCCTTGAGATCCAAGATCCTGACGGTGAGGCTAGAACCTTGCATCGTCCATCAGAGTGCAAAGATCTTTGGATATAAACACTATATAAAAGCTGCCATTTATCATTTGAATATATACTTTAACTTTTAAAGCATATGGTAAGTCAACATTTTCAAAGAAAATACCTACTCCATGTTTACTTCATTTCACAATACTCTCTGGTAAAAAGCCTACTGAGGTCAATGTTCCCTTCCACCAACTTCAGATTTTTTGGGTTGTCATATTTTATGTATCCAGTCAATTGTTCATTTATACTTTGCTTAAATTGTATTCCCCACATGAAGGTGTTAACGCTATTTCAAAGCACTCCACATTTCCAGAAATTCCAATTATCTCGCCTTCTTCCCTCAGCCCCCCATGCCTTCCTCCCCTTATCCTTTTTCTTTCACATGAGCGTCGGTGGCCCAACCACAGCCTGATGTAAGTATGACTGTTTTTGTCGTTTTTTATTTACCTTATTCCAACAGCCCCTGTAATTCTTTTTTCCTTTCTTTTGAGGCTTTAGAGGGGTGGCTCTGAGTGGGGGGTGATTACTTATGCTTCAGGTGTTTATGGTTTTTGTCTGCTGTTTTCTGTATGTCCTATTTAAAAAGTAATAAATAAAGTAATTTTTATTTGTTATCATCTTCAGCTGCATACTGCATACATGCTGCGGCCTATATGCCGTTTTTTTTTAGTGACAGTTTTAAAGGAGGTTAACTGAGTATGTATTTACTGCTCTCTGTTACGTCTTCCAGCTCTAGATACCCCAGGCTCCTGGCTTCATTTGTGTATTAAAATGTGTGCATAAAAGGACCTGTTGGAAACTAGCCTTCTTTTCCAACCCGTTCTCACTCCCAAGTCGTCACATATGGACGCTTGGTCAAGAGCCATAATCGTCAGTTTGACGCACTAGGGATCCCTTTGACGTCATAGTTCGACGTATTGAGGGAAGCCCTGTTGTGTCAGTTTTTGATGGTAAAGGCAAGTATGATATTTAAGAGAAAAGACGAAGTAAGGAGGTGATTGGGGTGGATAGAGGGCCAGAACCCGGACCTTGAAGCAGGAGAACAGGGTTTGTGTCCCGTGCGAAACAAAACATTAAATGTTTTTATTTAGGCGAGTGAGGTAAATTGACATTAACGTTAGTTAACTTAAGTCTTAATTGACATACATAGCTATTTTAACCCAAACCATGATCTTTTCCTAACCTTAACCAAGTAGTTTTGTTGCCTAAACCCAACCAAGTACTTTCTGTGCCTAAA